>NC_056743.1:1254520857-1254772538 GCF_019279795.1 Protopterus annectens
AGGCACTTTTGAGCAGTTGTAAGTGGGTTTGCACAGGTTTGTGCGATGATAAGCACTGCCAACCTCCGCTTATGTTTTCTTACAGTCAGTTGGCTTCAGATTTCTCAACCTGTGTAGGCATAGCTTACTCTCACACAAACCCGCTTACCACTGCTCAACAGTGCTTACTGATGCTTACCCCTGCACTAATTCCTTTAAAAGAAAAGAAAAAGGGGTTGATAGGAAAGGGGTGAAAAATGAGGCACAAAGAGTGAAAGATAGTAAGGAAAATAGCTAGGCATGTGCAGGAAGGACATAGGAAAGGTCCATAGCTGCCCATTTCTTCTACAGCAACAGCTGTGCAAATACACTATATTTGCAGGTACCTTTGGACCCACAAACCCCTGGGAGAGGGATGAGGACAACTTGCATTCATTGTGATGCCAATTAGACCAGATTACATGTGTCCAGTGGACACGTGTACAAAATGGACAGCTATGTATGGGGTGAGATTTTTTTGTGGGAACAGATTGCCCTTTTTGTTTTTCAGGTGAGAGTGGGATATTGGGGAGGGGTAGTAGGTATATTTGGGGAGGGAGGTTGGGTAGGTTAACAGACAAGACATACAAGATGCATAGAGGGCCGGTATATGACACATGTGGGGGGTAAACACTTTGGACAGGGAGGGGTGTTTGGAAGTCAGAAGCCCATGAGCCCCCAACTGTAAACAGTGGGACTGAGGTCCCCACCCATGGGCAGTCACCACTGCACCTTCACGGTCCCAAAGGTGGCTGTGCTGAGGGCTGTGTAGGAGGGGCAGGCTCACCCTCTAATAGTGCCACACAGCCCTCAAGCTGGCGTAGGCACTCTCGATACTGCAGATCGAGCTCCCTATGCACCACAGCCCGGACCTGTTGACCGGTGACAGGTTCCCCTCAGGCGCCAGTTCCGAAGGAGGGTGAGCCCCATCCCCTGCAGCGGTTCCTCCTGAAGGTGGTGCAGGGTCCACAGAAGAGGAGGTCCCAGGCTGGGCCCCACATGTGCTGGTGTCCGGCGCCATGGCCAGCTGAGGTGGGACAGGTGGGTTTGCTGAGACCGGCCTTCCCATACGAGCTGTGTTGTTGCAGGTTTACGGCAGATATGGGTTAGTAACAGTCAACAGCATTCAGGATTAGTTATAACAGCATGCATAGGTATCCACATTAACCCGACACACCAGATTTAACACAGTTGCAGAGCAAGCAGAACACATGCATATATGGAACAACAGTGGCCATTACAGGACCATGCAGGTTTCATTGATGGCAACAGGCCACCAGTATGGGTGTATTTTAACATGGCACATGCATAGAAACAAATGTGAATATTTATTAACCATTAGGACATATGTCCCAAAAACATTTGGAGTGTACACATACCAGTTGAGGAGTGTCATTGGGTTATTATGCACATATGGTAGAGGTGAGAGAGAGGATTCAATTAACAACTAATATATCCTTGTAGTTTTCACAACATTCTTAGTTACTGCAGTGATCTTTCCCTTACATGTGTTATTACACTACACAATGGCTTTATATTGTACACTGGTATGTTTATAGATTGTTATATACGTGGCCTGTGTCTTAAATACAGGTGTGACAGGCTGCAGGTGTTAATGCAACATATGTTGAGAATTTCTGTCATACACATTGGGTGAGGTGCTAGAATGACAGGTTTGTTTTCATATACATTCTCTGATTATGTACACGTTTGACTATTAGTTATATGTCACTGACAGCTGCCTACATTTCTTGGATCATCACACTGAACTTTCAGGGGAACAGGGTACCAAGCTGGTGATATGGGCCATTTATCGGACATGCTGGACAGATTGGAACAGTTGTGAGGTATTAATTTGCATGCAACTTACAATTTGAACATTCAAGCAAATTCTGTACAGTTGTTGGGTGTAATTATGCATATAGCTTTCTATCTGAACATTGTATCCCAGTCTGTACGGTTGTGGAGTATGATTATGCATACAACTTAGTAGTACTCCCAGGAGTCAAACCCCTGCTGTGTGTGACAAAAATTATTGATAACATCACAGTACACTGTGCTATCAGGGAACTGATGTACAGCTTTTGACTGTTTTCTATCTAAGTCTCCCTAACTTGTACAATATGTCTGACCTCTTGGCACTTCCAACATTGTTATGCAAACTTCATATCCATTTTATCTGCATACCACAGTGTGGGTGACACTGCTTAAGATACAACAGTACTATTTATAGTATGGAACAGATCACAAACATATGAGAGAAGAGTAAACAGAAGCACTCCAGGGATTATACCTTTATTCACAGACTATTAACACATTTATTTCTACTGGTACAACACTTTATAAGGCTCTTATAATCTTTGTTATGACACTACATGCAGACTGATTACTAACCTGCCTCGTGACACAGCCTTTGCAGCCTAGCATCATAGGCTTGCTGGTTTGCAGCCTGCTCATCTGCAGCTGTCAGAGAAATGCATTGATATTTAGCCATACCTATCCATAGTATACACAAGCTAGGCAATTATTTACTACTTAGTAGAATGTGTACTTACTCAGTACTGGGGCATTGGCCATCTGCCGACACTCCTGGATCCACTGTTCTAGGACATACCCCCTCCACTGCTTCAGGTCAGCATGGTGGTGCCTGACCTGCTCACCAGTCTGAGGGATACATGTGGCACTGGTGAGGTCACGGGCGAGACTGTCCCAGGCCTCCATTTTGTACTGCGAGCCCTAGTACTGGCCATGCAGTAGTCTCTGATCATGGTGTTTTACCAGGAGCCATACCATGAATTTTGACTCCTGGATGCCCCAGCACTGTGCTCTGAATCAAGTGCCTTCACCAACACCAGCCATTCTGCCAGCAGTAGGAAGCTACAACCAGTTATGAGACATATTCCCACCTGTGGGGTTTACATACAGCCATTTTCCCACACTTTGCTGTGATTGGCCAGTTTTGAAAAGGCTAAGCTATGGGCACACCTGCTTACATAATGTTGGCACTGTTTAAAGAGGTATACCACTATGGAGATTAAATTGGCTTCCCTACACATTGCTTACACTTACTAACATGAGCTGTGCTGTGGTTAGCATTGCTTCATAGTTGATTATCACTATATTTGCCATTTGGCAATTATTTATTTTTCATTACAGGTTATATATGTGTCTGGTATCTGTGATTCATGTGTACATACACTGTATGGGGTCCTGGGAACTTCAATACTTTATTACCATAACACCTCAAATCTATGCTTACTGCAGTACTCCAGTTCACATATTTATGTTCTGTGTTAGGGTATCCAACATCACACTGTACATAGATTCAGTCCATATGTTTGGTTTGATTTTCCTGTGGTGAGGATTAGTTTGCTGATACCTCACACATATCTATCGCTATGATGGCTTAGTGGTTAACTACTGTGACTATAGTGTACAGGGTCCTGTGTTTGAGCCTTGCAGAGGCAGTTTATTTTGTTGCTGGGCAGAACATGGGCCATTGAATCCAGAGTGATTAAGGCACTTTAAAGCAGTTGTAAGTGTAAGATTATACTCAACAGGGTTTTAAGGTTGAAAGTAATTCTGTTGCAAAAATGTAACATAAATAGGGTATAAAATAAAGCTTGCTTAAATGCAGAAACAGAGTTTAGTAATATGTGATCAGCATCCATACTAAATGACCATGACTTGGAAAATAAGGAATTAGCTGAATGGACTTTTTTCCTTAAAAACAGGATGTATGCAACAGCAAAAATGCAAACTCTGCTTTTAAAGAACACTGTGACAATCTGTTTCCTTAAAAACATGTTTTTCTGCATATAAAAATAATGGACACAATATGTTTCCTTAAACAACAGGACATATTTATGACACTGTTACAATCTGTTTCCTTAAAAACATGTTTTTCTGCATTTGGCACAAGAACAGATGTTCTTATACAAAGATACAAATAGAATACTAAAGACAAAAAACAGGATCTTCACACTGTCAGAAAAGCTGAAAAATAATATCATTAAGTCAGCAGTTTGCGTCAGCATCTGCAACAATTAGTATTGTTTCTACAGGATGAGCAATTCTCCAAAATAGAATACCAAGAGGAAATGTATATGTGTGTGCATGACTAAAATTGTATATAAAGATCTGTATTAATCTAGTTATGTTAGGGGTATTGGTAGGAACACATTTGTCCTGAGGTAAATGTTATATCTCTCATATCATCTGTACTAAATGAGAAGTAAAGTGGAACAGTACTTTAAGCTGTAACATATGTGTATGTGTGGTTTATTATAAAAGTTATTGGTTACTGCTCTCAAAGACAGGTGCTGCAAAGTATATTCTCTCATCAGTGTATATTCTGCAAGTTTTTGTATGGAACAGACTGTAAATACAAATATAACCAGACTTTGATTTCAGCAGAATCCAGCCAACAAGACTGAGTGTCTTAAGAAGACTTCAAATCCATCACAGTAAGCATCAGAGTAACAGCACAGTGCTTTAGCTTCATATAATTATTCAATGGCAAGCTAGTTTGCATTTGAACCTAAAATCTGCATTCAAACACAGGGGGAGTGTTGGTAAGCCCTGCAGAGGGTCACTTCAGTCAAATTACAGTAACTAACATTTGTACGTATGAGTAAATCCTAAGCAGCAGTATTCCAGTTTATGCAGCTTGCAGTAGTAAAGTTTTTTTTATGTCTACATCCAGAGTGAGACTGAAGTTCAAGTCACAGTGCCATTAATTCTTCAAGAAAAGGTGGATATCTACATTGTACAGCAGTCCTCTGCCTGTTGTGCTTCCCCAGCTTCTCAAGTGACTCTGAAAAATTTCCAACCATCAGCAACAACAGCCTGATCACCTGTTTTCTTGCTAACTAGTAAGACTTTTTTCTGTGTCACATTTTTAGTATGGATGCTATTAGACAGTTTGCATATTATTAGACACTTTGGATGTTATTAGACAGCATGGATATTAGTAGACATAATTCATACAGGAGTAAACCAAGCTTTAGTAAATTGCAATGTTGGTATACACAGCACATTAGTTCATAGGTTCATAGGTTCATAGGTTCATACTAGGCTATCTGCCCAAGGGCATTTACAAGCCTAGCCCATCGTTTTGTGGCTTACGCCACCCCTTTAGTATGGGGAACTATACCCATTATTTTGCTGTGCCTCTGTCGAGCAGTGACACTGAGGTAATCCCTGGGGTATATCTGCAATCTCCCATCCATTGGTCAAGATTTCTCTTGAACAAGGCCAGCGAGGTGCTCTGCCTCACATGTACCGGGATTTTGTTCCACAGCATAGGGAGTCTTTGGGTGATGAATCTATCCCTCCAGCACGTCCTATTAATAGCCGTGTCGAGGTTTAAGTCTCCGCCCTTGTGGCTCTGATGGATCTAGATTTTTGAGGTGAAGCATATTCATCAAATCTGGGTTTGACATGGCCTTGTATGTTAGGCAAAGGTCACCTCTGAGCAAGCGGTGGCGACTGAATAGAGCTGGAGTTCTTTCAGTCGGGCAGCATAGGACATATTTTGAGACCCTTTATCCTTTTGGTGAGGAACTTTTGTGGCCTCTCCAGCTGCTGCAAGTGTCGGGTCAGATACATTCGAATGGGGCATTGTACTCAATCATTGGTCTGATGAGTGATGAGTAAAGGGAGACTATGACCTCCCTTGATCTAGATGAGAATCCCTTCATGATAAGGTGGGCAATGTAGAAGGTCTTCCTAACTACTTTAGCTACATGGGTGTCGAATGACAGACTACTATCAACCTGGGTCCCCAGGTCCCTGATAACTTCTTCTGTGCTCAGTGGATTGCCACCTATTTGGTAGCTAGGGGTAACCTTGTTTTTCCCGAAGGGTATGACTATGCATTTTTGGCATTTAACTTTAGGCCGTGGCTCTGGCACCAGTTATCCGTTTCTGTGAGACCCTTCTGAAGGATATCTGTGTCAGATGTGTTTTCTACTATGGCCCAGTTTGCAGTCATCTGCAAACTTTGTCAGCCATAACCCTCCTGTGTTTGCTTTTACTTCGGAAAAGTAGATGCCAAACAAGAGTGGGCCCAGGACTGAGCCCTGTGGGACACCACTTGTGACAGGCTTTGAGTCTGACATGGCGCCAGCAACTCTGACCCTGTGGGTTCTGTCACTCAGCCAGTTTGCAACCCATCTTGTGATGTATGGGTTAACATTTAAGCTGATGAGTTTTTCAATGATACCCGAGTGGGGTATTGTATCGAAGGCCTTAGCCAGATCGAGGTAGGCTGTATGGACTGCCTTTCCCTCATCAATGGCTTTGGTGACTGTTTCGAAAAAGTCAACCAAGTTTAAAAGGCATGATCTGCCTTTGACAAAGCCAAACTGGGTTGGATCCAAAGTCTGCAAATTCCCTATGTCTTTATTTATGAGGTCCATTATGATCCTCTCCATGGCTTTGCAGATAAGGCTTGTCAAGCTAATGGGCCGGTAATTTCCAGGGTCGGTGGAGGCACCGCCTTTGTGAAGTGGGACCACAGTTGTAGTGCGCCACTCCCTGGGTACGTATCCAGAGGTAAGACTTTGATTAAACAGCTGTCCTAGCTGTGGGTTTAATTCCTCAATGAGTTCGTGGAGCACACAGCCGGGGACACCATCAGGTCCCATGGATGCTGTGTTTTTTGCTTTGGAGAGAGCAGTTCTCACTTGGGCGCTGGAGATGTTTGGGGGGCTGAAATCGTTTGGTATAGATATCTCTCCTTTTGGGGGGGAGGGGGGGGAGAAGTTTGCACTGAACCTGTCAGCCAGTATGTTGGCAATGTCTGTAGGATCAGTAATCTTCACATCATTTTGAACTAGTTCTGAGCATATCTGGGAGTTTCCTCCTAGGTTTCTAACATAGCTAAAGAAGGCCTTATGATTGTCTTTTGAGTCTTTAGCTATTTTTCTCTCGAAATTTGCTTTGGATGATTTTATGAGAGCTCTTAGTTTTTTTACTTATAGTGATCAAGGGTGTCTTACCTTTTAAGGATTTTGCTCTATCTTGTAGTAGCTTCCTCCTTTTGTTGTAGAGTTTATTTATGGCTGGGGTCCACCAGACTGGACGCTTGCCTTTGGTACAAAGAGTCTTTGTTTTGCTTGGGATTGCCTTATCCATGCAGTCCTGCAGGTGCTGGTAGAAGGCATTTGTAAGTGATTCAGCGGCTTGAGTACTGTTTTCCGCTGGCTCGGGGCCTTAAAGGAGACCACACTAGTCTTTAGAAGTGTGAAGTCGGCTTTTGAGAAGTTCTTTACTGTGGTCTTTTTATTTCAGGTGGGGTGGGATGAAGACCTCCAGCGAGATTAGTTTGTGATCTGATCTCACCAGTGAGGGTATACTTCGGTGTTGAACATTGTGCTCCCATGTTCGTGATGATGAGATCAAGTATGTTATCTCCTCTTGTGGGGATGGTGACTAGTTGTTCCATGGCATTTGAGTTTATGAATTCCAGGAACTTTTGGGCTAGGGTGTTTGGGCTTGAGTAGTGTTCCCAGTCTATATTAGGGTAATTGAAGTCACCTAGTATGATGGTGTTTGGTGATACATTTATCACCTCTAGTGTTTTCAGGAAGGCCATGTGAGGTTCCTGAGTTTGTGAGGGTGGCCTGTAACATGCTACAATTTGCAGAGCAGTCTTGCCTATGGTTAATTGCACCTGGATGGTCTCCGATGCATCATGCGTTGCCACCAGTCTTGAGGTGTGGGTGTCCTTGATGAATATGGATACCCCCCTCCTTTCTTGGTATTGTCCGGATTTTGGGGCCGGAACGCATGATATGAGGTAAAACCTGATATCGCTGGGGTGCTCTCAGGAGCCTTGAACCAGGTTTCTGTCACAGCACAGACATCGATGTTCTCCATACTGAGAAGGGCCTCGAGTGCGTGCATTTTGAGATTTAGACTTCTGGCATTGAGCAGCATTACCCTTAGTTTTTTTCCTTTTTTGTGTTCTAGGGTGGTAGGTTTAGAATTTGAGCCTTGCCTAAAAAAGGCACTATGGGGTGGCAAGAGCCTTTGCCAATATCCGGAATCCCAGGGGTGACAGGTGCAAGCCGTCCCTTGCGAAGCAGCGTGGCTTGTCCAGCATGTCATCCCAGGCAGACAGATACTGGATCCCCTTTGAATGACACCAGTGTTTAAGCCAATTGTTAAAGCTGATCATCTTATCTCTGTATTGTGGCATCATTCTTGGTGAAGGTAGGATACTGCTCAAGGTCAGGGTCATACCTGCCTGGGCTACATAATCAGAGAGCTCCTCAATGTCTCTTTTCATGTAGTCCAAGGAGGTACGTCTCAGTCTCAGTCTTAGTGAATGTAAAACCTTATTAGGGCAGGTTGATAGTAAGGCATTATGCAAATGTATTACAATATTTGAATGGTATCTCAAAGAAAACCATGTGGGGTATGACAAATGTTTATTTTGTGATTCAACAAAAACTGCATTTTGTGTATTATGCCATAAAAGGTATTGCATCATATTGCTAAAAAATAGACTGTGAAGACAGATCTGTTCATGGTAAAAATTAACTAAAAGTAAAGTGTTTCCATTATATTCATATGTTGAACAGTTATGTCCTGTCACTACATGTGAGTCAAATCAGTTACTGATAGAACCTCTAGTACATTTTGTTACAAAAGAATGTAATAAACGTTTAAAAGACAGACACAATGAGTTCAGGAAGCTTAGACAAGTTATACATACATATTTTTGAAAGTGCATAGGATTTTCAAATTCAGCAGAATAACTTACTAAAGAATGTCAGAAAGATCATGCAACATTACAGGAAATTCTTCAACAGCAGTTGCAGGATAAAGTAAATAAATTAGCTGAACTGACAGAGACTGGGGACTTCCTGCATACACAGCTAATCTGTGCAAAAGAAATATATTTTATAATATGTTTATGTTTTGAAAATGGTTAAGCATACATGCTAAGATCTGATGTATGGACAAATCATTCTTGAATGTTTTACTTTCATTCAATTAAAGCAAGACATTTATCAGTAGTACAGTAAAATAGACCATATAACTGCTATTCTCATAGTATAGTCAAAAGGTACACAACAGTTTTAGTGTATAAAAATTACATAAAAATAGTTACACAGTTGTAGTGCATAAAATTAAATAAAAATAGTTAATAATAGTTGAGATTTAAGGTCACAATACTGACATGCTTGTACAAAGATTTAAAGTCACAAGACTGACATGCATGTATCTGTTACAATGCACAAGAATAACAGGCATACAACAGCAAATAAATATCAGTACTACAGTAAAGTAGAGCATATGACTGCCATTCTTAGCATAGTCAAAATGTAAACAAAACAGTTCTAGTGTATAAAAAGAAAATCACAGATGGTATTAGTCAAAAATCCATGTAAGCTAATTGTAAAATAATGTCAATTTATGTAGTATAAATGCATAGTTATGCAAATCACAATCAAATTAAAGGAAAAATGCTAAAATAATTAACTGTAGTTTATAGAGTATAAAATGTGAGCTCAGACCTTCCCATGCTGAATAAATAGTTACAGGAAATGTTGTAAAACATGATCAAAAGCAAGACTAATTGCCAGACAAGTAGCTTGAGTTTTTCTAAAGCATCATTGTTATTAAAATATAATTATTAAAATGTTTACAGGCAACATTATTTGGTAATTGTAATAAAATGTCACAAGTGTGCATAGATGTCACTGATAATCTGTTTGCAAGTAAATGTTAAAAGAAAAAAAAGCCTCAGTTGCACCAAGTACAGCCAGCAAATGGGTTATAGTATACATAGAGTTCAAATCAATTGTGCAAGAGGGTATAAATACCTACTAGTGGTAATAAACAGCAAAAACTTTATAAAACTGATCAAATCAGACAGGGCTCTACAGTTTGATAGCCTAGTGAAGCAGATGTGTGGCCAAAATATTGGCCTGGTGTACATTCTAAAGCAAATAAACAATACTGCAGTATACTACAGGGGGAGGGGCACTCTCTCAGTTTTACACTGACTGTATAAGCAGTACTGCACAAGGGTCTACAATAAATCTACAGGAAGAAATATTTCATTCCTTTTTGACAATACTCTTTTAGGGGGGAGGAAAAAACAAGTATTAGTGTATTAGAAATACTGGTAAACTGGATTAAATCTGACAGGATAAGATATTTTACAAGTTGTTAATAGCTATCTTAATAGTTATTATTGTATTGTTTAGTATTAAATTGTATTTACAACCTGTTAAACTGTAAAGCTATACAAGAGATTGTTTAAAAAACAAGAGGTGGCTTAAAATTGCTTTATTACAGCTATACAAGAGATAACAAAAATATGTAAAAAATTGAACAAGACTGGTCACTATTCACTATTTTAATATGATTTTGGCAAAACAATGTTGGTATAAAAAAGCATGAATGTTTCTAATTGCTGAGTATGTAGTTTAAAATAACAGGACATATGCCTCTGGTGCCAATTCCACTAGATATTTCTAAAGAGACATAAGAATTTTCCAAGATTTTGTTTAATATTAATGTTATTGAATTTGTAAGATTAGACTAAATGTACTTGACAGTTTTTGTATGTACAAATGTAGAAGAATTCAGTACAAATGATAGTCGTATGTACAAATACAAAATAATTCAGTACAAATGAAATTAATGTCTAGCAATGAATATGTGTAGAGAAAAAAATAGGTCCAGGATAGCTACTAGATTGAAATGCATGAGTAGTAAACAGTCTGTGTAAATACATACTGTACAGGATACATTTATTTTGAGAGCTCTGCTCTCAGACACACCTCCTGCACTCGTCTACACTCCATGTAGCATTAGGAGTTCAGGCAGTGCGCCTTCATTAATATGCATGGTGCGCTGCCATCCTCCTCTTAAACTGCCGCTTCCGTGCAGGACTAGATTAGTCCTGCACGGAAGTTTAGTAAATCCAGGGGCATGTCTTGAATGATAATTCAATAAAGGTGTTAAAAAAGATCACTTGTTACTGCAGTTGATAATGTTATCTGTTAAGAAGGTAGTAACAGTCTTAATCAAAATCGAGGACTGCTGAGGGACGGACCTGCTCCGACTACTGAATGACCTTAGAAACCTTTGTTGGAGACCCAGTAAATGGACCAAGGCACAAAAGAAGTAAAGAGTTTGGAAAGACACCTTCCTAGTTACCTGATGTCAGTTACATCTACTGGACTTCTGAGCAGATAGCTTCCATAGTAAAGTAAAAGGTGCTGTAATATAGAGCAGTTTTTCAATTCTTAAGAACAATACAGGTCCAGTTTACTTTACATTTCCATATACAGGTTATTTGTTGGAAATGTCCAAGTCTGCACTTTCTTATAGTTTACACATATTGATCATAGTATTGGCATTAAATCATTACAGAATTTATATGGCTAACCCTCTTGAACTACTAGAATAAACATGTTATGCACATTTTTCTCCTGTGTTTCAAAGTGTTATGGTTATCTGAGTTCTGATGTATTAAAGTTTTGCTTTAAGGTACGAATATAAGTTACTTCTGTACATGATTTTGCATGTGTTAATATTTTTAATGCTGTTTATACAGTTAATAAATGTTGTTTGGGATAAAAAAAGATTTATACATGGATTGTGGCAAATAAGATCATATCATGTTGATGTCCAGTAGACAAGTGAGCTAGATACTTTCAGAATTTTGATTATTTTGATGAAGTATGTTTGGAGAAGAATTGCATTTATTAGCTTGGATGTGCACCAAGACTTTGATATGGTTGAGTAGGAGATTTCTGGCAAATACTGGCACTATTTGAGATTCTGCCAATACTCTTTAATCTTTCAGATTTCAAAATCACATTAAGTACCTTGAAAAAAAACATAGTATATAAAATGTAGCTGTGCAAAAAATAGTGCCTTTGTGCCAACAGTATACAAAATTCATCTGTACAATGTGTAACTAGGTTAATATTTACACCAGAAATGCAGCCTCATTCCTCCTGTGGCAGTGAGGGACAAATCCAAGATCTCACCCCAGATGGTCTGCAGTCTACTAGTGACAAAGTTGTTGGTGGGACTATATGGGAAGGGTTGGGAGTGAGTGACCTGGGAGAGAGTGGCTTGCCACATTGGTGACATCCTGCAGCAATGCAGATGAATCATCCAACAGCAGCCTAGTCTATACATGCCGTAAGCCAGGGGATTCATCACATGTGCTAGTACACATGCACCTCCTACAAATAACCCAAAGTGCAGCAATGAAGCCACCAAGACAAGGAGTTTTGGCAATCCATTTGCAGAGCGGCCCATTATCTAGCATCTGAATCTTGCCTCTGAAAGGGAAATGAATGGTCTGATGAAGCTCACAAGTTGGGGAATAAATGAAATGGGCAGCTGACTCTTGTATCACAGAGGAATGAATGGGACAACTGGGCACAAGAAGGCAACACAACTGAACTGATCCTGTGGACCTCACAAAAATATATCCCCATCCTCTAGAGCACCATTGAAGGAGTTACTGAGAAAATCCATAATTGTATGTGTAAATAAAAGTAGGTAGAATATCCTGTACCTCTAAAAAGAGCTCTAATCCTGCTTGCATTTAAATACCTTAGTCTTCCTAAATAGCAATCTCACTATTTTAAGAAAATGCTGTTTATTCCTAACTAAATATATATTAAAAAAATAAAAATAAGGTAAGGATCATATAAGATCTTTCTGGTGATTCATTAATTAAAAGTTATGTACTCATTATAACTAGGCATCTGTGTTGTCCATTTTCATTCTTCTTCAATGAATGGGGTAATGGAGCCGATCCAATCCTCTGATCTGACTTGTCCGCATTCTATAGACTTTGGATCCAACTCTCGAGCTCCGTTCTCTAACCATAATGCCCTAGTCCATCCTCAATACCTCACATCAAGTTTAATGCCATAAAATCCCCATAAATTAGATATAGAAATGGACAGCTGAAAGAACAGGGCTCAAACCTAGAATTGTAAGTTCCAATTAATAGTCCAACAGGTTCCTCCAGAAGATTTTAGGAAGAGGATGGATGGGGGGAAGTTCAGGAAGAATGAAAATGGACAACACAGATGCCTAGATAGGGTGAGTGCATAACTCTCATGTTGTCCTTTTCATTCTTCCTCAATGAATGGGACAGAGTGTCCAGCTATGTCAATCTTGGGTGGTCCTCATGGAAGGATATTCTGGAGAACTGCTGAGCCAATGGCAGCTCTACTTCTGGAGATTAAATCCAATTTGTAATGAGCAACAAAGGAGTGAGTAATGGACCAAGTGGCTGCAGCACAAATATTATCACTAGATTTTATTAACCAGAAAGCAGATGAAGTGGCCAAGGATCTAGTTGAGTGGGCTTCAGGTGAACTTGGTAGAGAGATGTCCTATTCAGAATAGATCCAAGAAATCCAATCTGTAATCCATTTAGCTAATGTAACTTTAGTAGCCAGATAGCCCACCCTTTTTGCTGAGTAGGAAACAAACAGCTGATCTGATTTTCTGATTTGTTTTTTCTGTGTAGAAAATTCTGTAATTGTCTTTACACATCTAGGAGACATAGTATGTATTCTCTTTGTTTGAAAAATCTGGAAAGAAAATTGGTAAATGAATGGATTGGTTAATGTTAGACTCAGAAGCTATTTTAGGTGAAAAAGAAGAGTTTATTCATAAAGAAACCCTATCTTAATGAAAAATAATGTAGGAAGTCTTTGATGAGAGAGCCTGGAGTTCAGTATTTTTTTTTTGCAGAAGTGATAGCTACTAAGAAGGCTATTTTCCATGAAAGAAATCTTAGATTATTTTTTGCTGAAGGTTCAAAGTTTTTTTTAGTTAGCCCTTGCAGCATGACAGTCAGATCCCATGGAAGTGAAGGGTCCTGTATTGGTGTCCTTAGGAGAAAAATTAATTTTAAAAATGCTTTATAAAATTTGGAAGAGGCCAAACAATAATTTCTGTCTCCTGTTTGAAATGGCTGCCAGTTGCACTTTAATCATAAAAAAACTAGATCCTTCTTTAAAAATTCAATAACAGCAGAAATCAGGGCAGAAAAGAGGTCAACATAATCTTTCAATGCCCAAAGGAAGAATATTTTCCACTTGCTCTTGTAAATTTTCTTGGTGGAATATTTTTGTGAGGATAATATAATGATGCATAAGAAAGCCTGGATGTCTGAGAATTATTGGAGGTGCATAAACCATGTGGCCAGTTTGAGGGCCTGGATATTAGGATGACTCATCCCTGAGGGGTGAGAGAAGAGATCTGGAGTTGGGTTCAGTGTCCATGGAGGATAATGAAGATGAGACCAAAGGAAGGAAAGAAAGCTCTTCAACTGGATTGTTTTCTGTAGAAATTTGGGAATCAAACTAAGTGGAGGATACACTTACAGAAGACCAGAATGCCAAATGTGGACTGGATAATCTCTTGGTGACTCCTACTGAGGAGGAATCAGGGCAAAATACCTGCTGCACTTGTTGTTATGGGGGGATGCAAAGAGGTTGCAGCAAGGTTGTCCCTAACGATGGAAAATCTCTTCCACCACAGATTGATTGAGAGACCACTCTGAGGCATCAGAATGGACCTGCTTAATTTGTTTGATAACTTGTTGGCTTTCCCTGGGATGTGCATTGCAACTAGAAAGTGATTTGTGGAGATAGCCCATTGCAACACTCTCATAGCCTTTTTGCAAAGAAGGTAAGTTTGGGTTCCTCCTTGTTTGTTGATGTACCAGGCAACAGACATGCTTTTGGTCTGAATCACAATAGTCCCTAGAGGAAGAACATCTTGGAATGCTTGCAACACTCAAAGGACTGCTCTCATCTCCAGTACACTGATATGTAAATTGATCTCTTCTGGGGACCACATACCTTAGACGATACTTCCCAAGAAATGTCCTCCCCACTCCAATTGGGAGGCATCTGTAGTTATTGTGGTCAGTAAGGACAGTAGAATAAAGGGTCAACCTAAATAAAGGTCATTAACTGGATCCACCAATGGATGTGGTGTTTGCAAATCCATGTAAGCATGACTGAAAAGGACAGGGGTTATCAAAGAACAGATAATTGAACACCTAGAGTCCTTTGAAGAACATGCATATAGTATTGTACTAAGGGAAGTAATACTGTTCTAGTGCTTGAGGAAGGAATCTGGCTGGAGAAGATGGAAGGGAAAACATCTAATGAAGCTGCGATCTGAGCATGTCTATGCAATGAGTTGGTAATGATACAATTTGCGTTGTGTTTAGATGTGCACAAATAAATTCCAGGCTCTGAACTGGTGTCAACTTTGATTTGGCATAATTGATTGCTATTTCCAGTGATTGACAAATCTAGAGCAAATAGTCCACAGACTGTTGAAGGAGATGCATGGAGGGGGTGGTGAGGAGACATTGTCTACATAATGGAAACACTCAGAATCCTTTGAGTCTTAGGTGAGCTGCCACCACTGTCATACATTTGGTAAATATCCTGAGGGCTGTGTTTAGTGCAAAGGGCAGGGTTTTGAATTGGTAGTGACTGGCTCCCAGCCAAAACCACAAAATGTCTTCCAATCATCCTTGTGAAGGAATGGCAGAATGGACTATACCATGACCATTCGGAACTTTGACTTTTTCACATACTGATTCAATTTGTTCAGATCCAGAATTGGTCTGAGGTAACCTGTCTTTTTGCACACTAAAAAGATGTGTGAGTAAGTTCTGAATCCTCTTTGGTCTGATGAGACCTCTTGGATGACTCTTTTCTCTAACAACTTTAGAATTTTTTGTGCTGCTGCCTTCCTCTTACTGGGTGGAACATCAGGAAAAATCTTCCTTTTGCAGATACGGAGTTGGAAAATGGAATGGAATAACCTCTGGATATTACTCTTAGCACTCATGAATCTTATGGTATATTTACCCAGACATCTGAGTGCAAGAACAATTGTACCCATAGGCATCCAGAGGTGGACAGTCAGGCTGCAAGGGTCTGCCCAGAAAGGAATCATGGAAACCCTGATTTTTGTGGGCCTCCTCTGCCTCTAGGGTGATGCTACAATTGGAAATGCCTCCTCTGCCTCTGGAGAAGTTGCCCCCATGTGGATCTTGGAAAGGTCCTTGAGACTTACAGAACCACATTTTCTTACCACCTCTTTGATTCCTAGAAAAGACTGGTAGAAAACTTTATTCCCAAGGCAGACACAGTATTTCCTTCTTGTTCACTGCAGGCAAGCATTTCTTTTACTGATGGACCAAATAAAGATGTACCATCAAACGAAGCATTGAGGAAAGAGGTCTTGCAAAGCTCCACAAAGTTATACATTCGCATCCAGGCATGTCTCCTTATAGTGGTGCCTAAACATGCAGTCCATGAGGTGCCTTCAGCTGCATAAAAGGTCAACTTCAAGGAAGAGTTTGAAACTGAGAAAAGAGTGGCCAGTTGAGAGGATGATCTTTTGAAATCCTCTGCAGACATGGGCTCAGAGAGAGAATTTGATAGTTCCTTAGTCAAATCCCTTTATAGCCGTGTGAAATGTGCCAGGCAGTTAGGAGACCTCAAGGTGGAGGTCACCAAGGCAAAAACTTGCTTTCCAAATCTGTTCAGCACCCTAGACTCTCTGTTTGGTGGATGGACAAAAGAGCTCTGTTCTGCCAGCTCTTTTTCAGTGGCTGCCACCACCATCATAATGTCTACTAGGACTCCTTTGATCCAGTGGGGTCTATTCTTAGGAGGAGCTAAGAATTTATCGGGTCATCTAGGAATGGGTTTAATGGTATCTGGCTCCTTCCATGCCCAATGAGAAACTAAAATCAATGAGTTAATCTGCTGGGGAGGTAACCCCAAGACATAGATGGTCCAGAACCAAAAGCTTCAAAAAATAATGATTCCTCTGGAGAAGGATTATCAGAAGACCAATCACCTTTTTCCCTGAGGATATCTAATATGTCTCCAAAGGAGACATCATCTGGTGGTGATCTGGGGACTCTTTGCCTTTGTCTAAGTCATTATCTTCTATGAGATATTCCAGCGGGGAATCTATGTGCCTCCTCTTGTAGATTCTCCTCTGAGGGATCTCCTCCAGGGGAAGTTTAGGGAATGTATCTCAAGAGAGGGGGACTTCCTTTATGGGAATTGATTGGAAGCAAGCTGGAACTGGCTGCCTCAGTGGAATAATCCCAATCAACTCAGAGCTCGGAACCAAGGAGGGAATAGGGAGTGGATCCAAGTGGTGAGAGTCTGATTCTCTAGAAAGAGAAAAAGCCCTTCCACAACTTTGAAAGCAGAGGGGCCCAGAGAAGCCATAGCCACTCACACCAGAGTCGAGACTTCCATTGTAGGTAGATCACAACTCCTACTAGATCCATGTGTCGAGGATGGAAACAGACCCAAACTGTCCAGCACCAATGCTCCGAGGGGCAAGGATGGATCTGATAACATTGGAGTTGATCCTGCCCCCACAGATCTGATGCTAACACTTCGGCTCTGGGACACATTCTGATCCAAAGGTGTAGGAGAGGAACTCATCAGGGATGCTGTCAGAGTCAAAGAAGCGATTTTCTTTCAGAACCAAATCTGGACTTCTCAGGGCTGACAGATCCTGGGGCTCCAAAACTGTAGGATGGTTCATAGAAGGAGATAGTATCATATGAAAAGTTCTTGGAAGACTCACTGATCTAATGGTGGTGGAGCAGGTATGACCCCATTGGGATCTGAGCTCTGAGAAATTTTCACATCATCCTGTCCATATCTGCTTCTCATAAACTTCTGGAGGACCTTGAGGATATGGTGGACTGTGGCCTGGAATCTTTCTTAGGAGTCTGCATGAAGGGAGAGTGCAGAGTAGGAGAGATTGGATCCAGGATGAACTCTGGTGAGAGAATTCTTTGGCTGTGTTAGGTGCCGGGTTTCAGATCTGAAGACCTGGTATCCAATGTAGGAACCATAGGGCTGGCTGATATTATAACTGGATCCAAAGCTTTGTGATCCAGTGGAGCATATTTAGTAGATTTGCTGGGTGGTTGAGCCCCATACGTGGTTGTTGAAGCAGGAAGAGGTCCTTTTAAAATAAGTTTGCTGTGTCTGTCAGCCAATGCCCTGGAATTGAAAGCAGCACAAATATTGCAACTAGTATCCAGATGGTCAGCTCCGAGACAACAAATGCACTCCTTGTGGGCATCTAAGTTAGGGATATTATGCCCACAAGAAGTGCATTCTTTGAACCCTGTCAGTTTGTCAGCCATGACATGAGAGTAGAGATAAACAGTCCTAAAATAAAAAGGGACTTTCTAATAAAAATAAGTAAAGTATGATAGAAAATATTTTTTAGGTTACAAAGGAAGCAAAGGAAAGATGAATTACCACCAATGGTCAACAAGAATGAGTTAATGAGTAAGATAGAGAATATTAATTATGGTGAAAAAGCAAGTAAAGTACTATGTAAAATATAAGGAAAATCTAAGGCTGCTTCAAAAAACATAATAAGGAGGTTGAGAAATAAGGGAAGAAAAATAGTTATTCAAAGAGTACAAAAAATCTCTTACAAATTACTGATGTAATCGCTTGAGAGAAGGACCGTGCATTTGAGCACTATAGGGACAAACAAGATCTGAGGTACAGAGGATGGACTAGGGCATTATGGGTAGAGAGAGAATCTTGAGAATTGGATCCAAAGTCTATAGAATGCGGCCGAGTCAGATCCGAGGATCAGATCTGTAATCCAATTCACTGAGGAAGAATGAAAAGAATAACATCAGATCATCACATGCACATTGCACTAGAGCTAATATGATCATTGATATTTACACAACAAGCAGCATTGCTAATCAAATATGCAAGAAGCCAAGGCACACAATACAATGGGCATCTTCAGCTTGTACCCTCAACACAGGTTCATGGTCAAGTCAAGATAAGACAGGGTTCAAATACACAATGCAAACAAAGGAGTGTGCACAAAAAATATGATTTCGATGCGAGTGTGCATGCATGCATAGTACAATAGATTGGTTAATTAGGAATATATAAAAGCAAGTGAAAGCCTACTAACAAGTAAACAAGGAAGTTTTAAACTGTTGTGCTTTGCACTGGCTGCATTAATGGACAAGTGTAACATACATCACTGTCATTTGCATTCAGATTAAGAAAGACATAACAGTCAAGTAAATGTTCAGAAGGAAAAATGTGTTGTTGGAAAGGATGAAATGGAATACTTAACAAAGGTGTAAAACTTACCATGGGCACATGTATCAAAGTACTAATGCAGGAATAGTGAAAAAGCAAATGCATAAATGTGTGGACAAATGGAAAAAAATCTAAAGAACGTGCACACTGCAGTTACAAATAGTGAAAGTGGATGCAATAACAACTGTGGCAGTAACATGCATGTTGTGAAGGGTAGGAAGTGAGACAATGAAAACATTCACATCATAATGCAGTGCAATCCACAAGGACATGAAACAGAAATGTGACTTTTAACACAAAATAAACAATTATACTGCATATATTTTTACAGCTGTATACACTATATCAAGTGAGGTATGTTAGAAAAAGTGTACTAAGATGGAGATCTTTCCAGACACAAGTCCCTGTGGAGATAGTTCATTATTAACTGTATGTATGTCTGTGCATGAATATGGACATAAGTAAAAGTGTGTTAGCAAGACCACTCGTGAAGGTTACCTCCTAGGAGAAGCATAAAAACCAAGACGCTTGTTGAATTAGGGCAATGTAACACAGTCCACAATCCAGGAAAATGTTAAGCGTTTTCATCATGTCAAGCATGACTTCCTCAGAACAGTTTAAAATGTGGAGTTCCTCTGTTTAAGTACCCACTCCCACCAATTTACAATCAATTAAGTGTAATTAATACATTGTGACAAGGATACATGAGTTCAAATACATAAATACACCTTAAAAAACACCTTGAAAAACTCATTTTAACTAAAAAATTCATAATTTTTCAGCTCGTTTCTTTAAAAATGGCACAATACTAAACATTTCATTCAACCCAGTCCCATTGTGGCATTAGTTTTAATTTTCCATGTAATTTACTTCATCTCTAGTTTATTTTTCCAGTTGCCCCCCCCCCCTAGTCTTTATTTACAATCTCACAAATTCCAAAAAGGAAACCAGAACAATGGGGACTAGCTTTTAGGTGTCAACTCAGGGCGTTATTATCATCCCCTTTTCTTATCGCATACAAATGTTCGTAGATGCATCTACGGAAAACCCTCTTTGTCTTCCCTTTATAGAAAAATTTACAGACCTGACACGAGGCTAAATAAATCACTCCCCTGGTGTTGCAAGTACCTGGTTTTAAACAAATTGTGTATCCTGTATTACCTAACTCCACTATAGGAGCTGTTAGAATAAATTTACAGTATTCACAACCACCACATTTCCCCGTTCCTTTGTTCATAGTTTTAAAAATAACTGGATGTTCCAGCAGAAATTTCATATTAAAATCTGTTTTAAAAATAAAATGTGGTTCGTTTCCCAGAACTTCCAAAAGACCTTCTTTACCTTTAAACACAACCCAATTCTTTTTCATAATTTCCTTTATTCTTCCTAACGTTTGTCCATATGTCAATACCATAGACCTTTTGAATTGGTCCACACCATCCCTCCTTGGAACACCCCCCAAGAACGTATCAATCCCTAGCCTAGTAATGGTGTATATCTAGATCCCCAGGAATCCATAACCTGGATACAAAGTTCATGAACCAACTTAATAGGGTACCCTCTGTCCAGAAAAAAGGTGACCAAGGTCCCCATTTCTCTCTCTACTCTCTAGTAACTCTTTTTCAGAGCACATTCTAGCCGTCCTCACCATCTAACCTTAAACAATTTTCTTTTTTACATACAAAGGATGACAGCCGTTGGACTCTAAATAATCATTCAAAAAAGTTGGTTTTCTATAGATTTTGGAGGTAAATTTCCCCATGGTAGTGTCCTTAGTTAAAGTCACATCCAAATAGTTGATAGAAGTCACTTCAAATACACTAGTGAATTTAAAATAATCACATACATTGTTCAAATAAGAAGTGAATTCCTCATGTTTATCTCTGGTTTTCCACAATAAAAACATCATCCAAAAATCTAAGGTATAGAATCCAATGATTTACATATATACTAGATAACACATGTTCCTTTTCCCACATATACATGACTAAATTTGCAAGCAGTGGGGCACAACTACTCCTCATTGTCACCCCCTTCATTTGTCTATAAAATTCTCCTTCAAATATGAAGTAATTGTTCAAGAGAATGATTTCCGTTAATAGCATAATAAAATTAGTCATGTTATTATTTAGGGTAGTCAATTCTCTCAGGGCTAAAAAGAAGTAATTTAACCCTTCACGGTGAGGTATAGAGGAAAATAAATCTACCACATCTACCACGGAAAGCACACTCCCTCACCATAAAAATGTTTTTTTATCCTAGAGAGAAAGTCCCAAGAATCTAAAATTGTGTGTTCTATAGGGCTCAAAGTTGACCTAACCATTCTGTCTACAAACACCCCCAGAGGATATGTGGTACTATTATGAGAAGTGATAATTAACTGGTATGGGGGATCCACAATATTTTTAAGGGTTTTGGTATCCAGAACAAAGTTGGTATTGTGGGGTGGTCATTCCTCAAAAATTCAAATGTTTCATTAATAACACCTTGCAACAATGAATCTTCTAATAACATTTGAACTTCCTATGAGCTATATTTGTCTCATTTCTAGATACCATTTCATATTTGTCTTCGTCCTGCAACATTAAACAGATATTGTTAACATAATCTGTCTTTTCCACTATGACCATACCCTTGTTTGGTTTCATGAACGACAAATTAGAATTCTCCCTAAACTGGTTCAATAAAACACTTTCCTCTTTAGTCAAGTTGTACTGTCTAACATTATTCTTTTGTATTGTTTCAAAAATCTCTTGGGAACATAGTTGGTCATATATAACTATAGTAGGGTGCATAGGTGGGTTAAAACAACTTTTCTTTAAAAAAAAACCCATCCCTGCTTTCATAAATATTGTCCTTGAATAAATATTGCAAGTTTCGTTTTCTAGTATATAGTCTGAGTTCTGTGATTATCTTAACCACATCCGGTTTCCTACTAGGTAAAAATTTCATTCCTTTTTTAAATAAGGAAAAAACATTTTTATCCACCTCAATGTTATCATAATTAAAAAATATTAAATCCCTGATAGTTCAACAATATACCATCAAAGGAAGAAATAATTTCATTAGAGGCTACCGGGAGCTGTTGTTCCTCCACTGATGAAAATTGTTTGAATGTGTCTTCGCCCTTGCTCCACCCTTTGGGTATAAAAAAAACCCATTCTTACAAAAATTAGTATTTTTATTTTGTAGCCTCTCTGATCTCCTTAAAGCCGGATATTCCTCCTCGTACTCAGGGTACGGATCATATTCCCTCAAACCGTTGTTGCTAACACTTGCGTTATCTACCCCTTCTATGGTCTTTTTAATTAAGTAAGCTTTAGGCAAAGGGTAAGCTAGCTTGTTTTTATATTCCACCTCATCCCTTTTTAACTTCTTCTATTTTCTCTTTTTATTAATTTCAGCTAGCTGTTCAACTTTAGTAAACATTTCATTATACTCGTTCCCATACATTTGAAACTGTACATCCTGTATATCATTTTCATTTAACACATCTGTTTCTGACATTAGTTCCTTAATTTTATTATTATTAACTTTAAATATAAACTCCATCATCTCAAAACCTTGTCTATCAAACATTTGTAATAGTTCATTACATTCAGGCTGCCCTTCTAAAATTTAATTCGGAAAACGAAAAATCCTCAGTCCTTTAGGTACTCTACAATTTTTAATGCTCTCGTTCAGATACGCATTTTCACATTGAAGGTTCCGCACCTTCACTAACTTTGACTCCATTTCGTAAAGTTTTTTTATCTAAATTAAAGTCAGTACCTGTTTTGTTTCTTGAAAAGGACACCTCATTGTTAATCCATTCCCTTAAATGGACATTTGTCGCCCCTGGTGAAATAGAAGTAGATCTCTGACCACACGGAATGGACTCCTGTGAACTAGCAGCCATTACTGCTCTTTGTGGTTCCCCACGTGAGCGTGATGATGTAAGTTGAACTTCGTCATTACTACTCGCTCCAACTGTCGGCTGCTCACCGGCCCCTGGTTTTTGTAGTTTTTCTACTGTTTGTTGCAGTAGAGTCACTTTGTTGGTTAAAATCATAACCAACTGCAGCATGTTAGTGTTGTTAACAAGCACACCTTCATTTAAAATTACACCGGCATTCGCCTCCTCCTCTTCAAAAAATAAGCAAATAGCTGGATCGCTCATCTTGAAAATTTAAATGCTTTCAGACCCACACAAGCACTTAGTCCTTGTGAATGTTGCACACAACGACCACACTCAAACAATAACTCCAGAACAAAAAAGAAGTGTAAGGTGCCCAAACGAACAACTCATAAAAACCAGGACACTTGTCGAATTAGGGCAATGTAATACAGTCCACAATCCAGGAATATATAAAAACACAGATTTATTCAGTATTCACCACAACAAAATGTTAAGCGCTTTCATCATGTCAAGCATGACTTCCTCAGAACAGTTTAAAATGCTGAGTTCCTCTGTTTAAGTACCCACTCTCACCAATCAATTTACAATCAATTAAGTGTAATTAATACATTGTGACAAGGGTACATGAGTTCAAATACATAAATACACCTTAAAAAACACCTTGAAAAATTCATTTTAACTATAAAATTCATAATTTTTCAGCTCGTTTCTTTAAAAATGGCACAATACTAAACATTCCATTCAACCCGGGTCCCATTGTGGCATTAGTTCTAATTTGCCATGTAATTCCCTATTAAGTTGGTTCATGAACTTTGTATCCAGGTTATGGATTCCTGGGAATCTAGATATATACCATTACTAGGGATTGATTCGTTCTTGGGGGGTGTTCCAAGGAGGGATGGTGTGGACCAATTCAAAAGGTCTATGGTATTGACATATGGACAAACTTCAGGAAGAATAAAGGAAATTATGAAAAAGAATTGGGTTGTGTTTAAAGGTAAAGAAGGTCTTTTGGAAGTTCTGGGAAACAAACCACATTTTATTTTTAAAACAGATTTTAATATGAAATTTCTGCTGGAACATCCAGTTATTTTTAAAACTATGAACAAAGGAACAGGGAAATGTGGTGGTTGTGAATACCGTAAATTTATTCTAACAACTCCTATAGTGGAGTTAGGTAATACAGGATACACAATTTGTTTAAAACCAGGTACTTGCAACACCAGGGGAGTGATTTATTTAGCCTCATGTCAGGTTTGTAAATTTTTCTATATAGGGAAGACAGAGAGGGTTTTCCGTAGACGCATCTACAAACATTTGTATGTGATAAGAAAAGGGGATGATAATAACGCCCTGAGTCAACACCTAAAAGCTAGTCCCCATTGTTCTGGTTTCCTTTTTGAAATTTGTGAGATTGTAGATAAAGACCAGAGGGGGGGCAACTGGAAAAATAAACTAGAGATGAAGGAAATTATATGGCAAATTAGGACTAATGCCACAATGGGACCCGGGTTGAATGAAATGTTTAGTATTGCGCCATTTTTAAAGAAACGAGCTGAAAAATTATGAATTTTATAGTTAAAATGAGTTTTTCAAGGTGTTTTTTTAAGGTGTATTTATGTATTTGAACTCATGTATCCTTGTCGCAATGTATTAATTACACTTAATTGATTGTAAATTGATTGGTGGGAGTGGGTACTCAAACAGAGGAACTCAGCATTTTAAACTGTTCTGAGGAAGTCATGCTTGACATGATGAAAGCGCTTAACATTTTGTTATAGTGAATACCAAATAAATCAGTGTTTTTATATATTCCTGGATTGTGGACTGTGTTACATTGCTCTAATTCGACAAGTTTCTTGTTTTTTATGAGTTGTTCGTTTGGGCACCTTACACTTCTTTTTTGTCCTAAGAGAAGCAATCACAACATGTGTGCAGAATTTCATTATTGTCTATGAACAACTGCTGTATATACTGCTTCAAAGTTTTATGTGATGAGAGTGGAAAGTATGTGCACCTATTTAAGGATCATATTATATGTGCATTACCTGCTGCTGCCAAGACACATGCAGTTAAAACACTAATAATAAAGTTACACATCTAAAGGGTTTTTAATAGCATTTTGTAAAATGTGTACTGAATTGAGCATTGTGCAACAAATACTAATACTTGGATCACAACACTCAACATAACTCACAGACAGTTGCAACACCATATAAGTTTGTCAGTGATCTGTGCAACTATAGAGTTGACATACAATTTTTAGAGAGCCCTATAATATTGTTGCTGTCCTCCATACATAGTGCCCAACTTCCACTCGGCAGTGGTCATTACAGTCATTCTGGCAGAGACAAATTCTCACCAGTTTTTGTCACAGAAAGAAAAATGACAATAAGTAGACCCCACCATTGATAACTTATGGGGCTTTATGCTGCCATGCAAAGGAAAATGTAATACAAAGAGCATTATACTTGATATACTTATAAGGACATATAGCAATCAGGGTATAAAGATCAGGAACCCATCTGAAATCCATATCAAAATATCAGATATCAGTTGATTAATCCATTCCAGCATGTCACCAATATCCTCACTGATTTTACATTTTTATACACTTGTCCAAATTAGATAATGCATGGTGTGGACACAATAGCCACTGAACTCAGTCTGCAGACATGTAAATTTGCTACTAATGCCACAGGAGAAGTTGCAACATTGTTGTATGAAGGAACATAGTTGAGAGGAGCATAATCTGAGCATTGTGTTTGAATGCGTATGTGGTGCTTTAAAAGGAGTTTATCCCCCACGGTGATCATAGCATAGGTCCTATTACCACTGTGTAGCATGTCACCATCAAGATCTATCAAGTAAGTCATTTTTGCCTGCTACCACTATATTCTGAACTGAGTTAAAATATCTGCAATGTACATCGACATTGACTGATAATACCACACAAGTAATCATATCACAGATGTCAGAAAATGCACACTTGAAAGGATAACTTGGGCAGTGTATCAGAATGTCAAAGGATATGAAAACACCCGAGTGATCAAAATCCTCTCCTTCTGTATACATCACCCCTAAGTACAATTGCAAACAATCATATCTGCTAAGTAAGCCTCCTCCGTATTACTACCTGCTTTTTACAGATTCATAGGTGGTACACGATGATGGATTTGAACACCTGTCTATTTCACTCACAAAGTCTCTATACCTGTAAACAAATAGATGATGCCACAGAATTAGCACAGATATTAACACACAATTGAAATGTCAAGTTGACCATTGTGTTGAAGTACATATAACTTCCATCAAAACAGAGTACAATAATTGGGGGATCATAATTTTCTTCATGTGTATATGAGTACTAAGTGAATTGTGCATACAACATCTGTGGAGTAAGTGTCTGTTATAATTTGGTAGTATATATCACACTGCTTGCAGCCCATATGATTCTAACAAGCTGTATAGTAACTGGTGACAACACAGAATAATTTCTATTTCAGTAATTAGAAAGCAAACATTAGACGGGATATCTTGAGCAGGGTATTTGAATACATATGGGATCATTTCAATGGAAAAATGGAGGATTAAAACTCTTACCCTATGGTAATGTTACCAATAAGTTGAATGCCACATCACATCTCTACTGCATTCACATTCACACTTATTATTAACTTACACTTTCCAAGATTCCCTAGAACTGTGTATTAATCACTGGCAACAGAGAAATCAAATCATAGTCATTAGAAAATGCACACTTGAAGGGATAGCTTGTGTATCTGAATGGATGTTTTTCCTAAAAAGGATATATCAAGGATCAAAATTATATAGCCATGTAAATGTCCACATAATGCTGAATTATCCATATCACATATATTGATTAAGTCATTCCTGCCTGCTACTAATTTCTAACATAATCACAGTATTTAGATTTTGCCAAATTCAACCCCCTGCCTATCTAAGTTCATATTCTTTACAATGGTGCATTAACCTCGGAGGCAAAGAAGAAGTCATAATACATACAACACACACGTGAAGAGATAACTTGAGAATTGTGTTGGAATGCAAATGGCTTCCATAAAAGGGAGTATAAAACTTGGCTTCTCTCTTCTATTGTAAATGTTTCTGTTATGATATGAGGTAGTGCCATCTGTGTCAGGGAGAGTATTGCAGTGCATGTGAAATATATGCCAGCATAGTTACCAGGAGTTTTGTAAAGAATTTTAAGTCATTTGACTATCACACTGCTTTGTACAGATGTTTGCATTAAAAATATATTTGTAAAGTTACTTTTGTTAAAAATGCATCAACAGTGGGTCTTGCTGGACAGAAATGAGATATACATGTATGTCAAACAGTATTATTATGACTGATTAAATGTATATGTTTAAAATGAGGATTCTAGAAGGGAAGAAATTAATCTCAGTCCAGCTAATTTTGAAAAATAGATTGAAAATTAAATGGGTTGGCTTAGGCCATAAAGATTTTATATTACAGGTCTGACTGCAGCCAGAGACAAAGGTGTATGGGACTAGGAATCATACTGTATTGTCCTTGGGGTGAACTAAATGCTACCCTGGAAGTGTGGAAGTTTTTGAAATTGTTTTATAGCTTTCAGATGCTACAACAGATCTTAGCAAAACTCTGTGTGTGTATTGTACCAGTCAAGTGACCAGATGTGATGTCATTATAACCAGCATTGAAATTATTTTCTAGATATTAGTGAGAGATATGACAGAACTCTCAAAGCAGCATTTTGTTTTTCGGAACCTGACAGGAAAGATCTCACACAGATATCTCACATAACCACACATTTCATCTTGCGTTGCTATAGCATGCAACTCAACACTCATCATCTTGCCTTGCTGTAGTAAGTAACTTAACTTGGGAATAGTAATTCTTTAGTCAGTCAGGAATATACAGTGAGATTAGTTAAGAATCATTTTTCTGCATCTGTGTGAATCTATCCAGCTGTGTTATTTTTTTATATATCCTATGCTCTGGTGTTTATTGTAACTAGATATTCAGTATTCTCATGTTTTCTATGTTATTATTTATTATGTATTTCTATACCTTTCATTATACTTGGTCTTTTAGAGAATACTTTTAACATCTTAAGAGTACTTATGCTTATTTTAGTGACAATGTGGCTGCCCCTGAAAGCTGCATTGGTCAAACTCTACCATTTGCATTAGTATTAGTTTTACTCAGTATAATTGGGTACCCTTGTAAGAGCCTTAGAGTAGCTGACTGGTGGCAATGTAATTACCTTATGGTCTGGATAGAGGAGGCACAGCTGGTAAATCTTTGCCAGCCTTTTCCAGGTGCGTGTGTGTGCGTGTGTGTGTGTGTGTGTGTGTGTGTGTGTGTGTGTGTGTGTGTGTGTGTGTGTGTGTGTGTGTGTGTGTGTGTGTGTGTGAAAATGAAATATCTAAGTGCATGTGTGGAGCTCCAAATTGGTCAGTGTGGAGTCTTGTTTGGGACCTGGAGAGAGAGAGAGTACAGACCCAAGTCTGGAGTATGCTCCCTGTGTGCTCTTAAGGGAAATTGTGCTTCATGCAGAGAGCTGCATCTGAAAATAATGTGTGTATCCATTTTTGTTTCTAGTGGCCATCCCTCACCAGTGTCAGTGCTGAGGATTGAGGGTCCTTGATTACTCACCCAGAGTAAGGGACCATCACAGTTTCCACAAAGAGAAATTGTAAACATCTAATCTCTTGGAGTTCACTCTGCAATCCGACAAATTCAGCTTCAACTTTACCCCACTTTCCCCCCTCAACCTTCCATCAAGAAATACCATCAAATAGAAATCCCCCTACTGTCACCGGGGACCAGGTCCTTAATGCTCTCTCTAAGGTCAAGAATACTGCATCAATGTTCTCAGACAATATCCCAGGATGCCTTCAAAATAGCATGAAACATGATCTATCAGGACCTCTGGAATTGCTATTTAACTGTAGCCTCCAAACAGGCGTTGTGCATCACGAAAGGAGAACAACAACAGTTGTCTCTCTGCACAATGGTGGGCCACCTACAGACCCAGAAAAATACAGACCCATAAGTCTCACTAATCTCATATGCAAAGACATGGAAAAAATTGTCATGGAAATAATCAATAATGATGTAGGAATCCTCTAGATACTGGGCCTAACCCAATTTGGTTTCAAGGGCAGGTCATGCCTACTCAACCTGGTGTACTTCTTTGAGAAGGTCACCAAAGCAATGGATGAGGGAAAAATAGTTTACACTGCCTACCTTGACCTGGCCAAGGCATTTGACACAATACCCCACTCAGGCATTTTTGACAAACTCAAGAGGTTACCAAATACAACCGAGGTTCCCCCTAAATCCACAAGCAAGAAAAATGGACATAGGTGATGTTGTGCTGGACCTTAAACTATATGTAAGAAAGCTACATTTGAATATATTGCTTCAAGATACTCATAATAGGACCACTCAGATCTGCAGCTTTGTTAGCAGTTGTACTTTTAACTCTCCATTACATCTTACCTTACAACTGTTTGAAAAACTATGGAAGAAATACTTAAGAAAATTGTTTCAACAGCAACAATATAGGATCAGCTGTAACACAACCAAGGATGAATTAGTTTAATGAATGAATTAGTTAAAAACCATGGGATCAGGATCATGAAACCTAATAAAGGGGGTGGTGTGGTTTTAATAAGTGCTATCGATAATTCAGCTAGAGTGTATAATATTCTGAATAACTAGCTCCAATATTGTAGGGTATCCAAAAAAAATGAAGTTAATGTCTCATCATAAAATAGATTTGCTCTTGAAAGATTTTTTGGATGAAGGAGACATTGAATACAACTTATATAAGTTTTTAAATGTTGATTACCCACTGGTGTCCACAGTATTTGGTATTCCCAAAATACATAAGGACATGGATGACCACCATATGCATCCTATAGTTGCTGCTGCTGGGTCTAAAATCTATCCATTAGCTGTTTATATAGATGGTACCTTAAAACATTTGTGTAATAGTTATCCATACATCTTGAAGAACTCGTGGGATTTTTTTAGGAAATAGTAAGCATGAATTCTTTGATGAAGAATGGCTTTTGGTCACAATTGATTTAGTGGATCTCTTTTCAAGCAGACCCCATACAATTGAAATCAATTAGTTTAGGGAAGCATGTAGAAGGTGTACAATAGAAAAATCAACATTTTAGTTGACCTTATTGATGTGGTCCTTTATAATAATTTCTTTTATTTTGAAGAGGAGTATTATAAACAGATGTCAGGTGTTGCCGTGCTCTATTATACGTACACATTGTTTTGTGGTACTCGGAACAGAACTCTGTGTTTAACTTGCAACATATGTGCTACTTGGTTATATTTTTGCCATTCCTGAATGACATAATTTTTAGTTGGAAGGGTGATGTTTTACAACATACTAGTTTCATAGTATTTTTGTATTACACTACTGAGTTTTTGAGGTTTACATTTTCTTGTTCAAAAAAAGCTATTAACTATTTGCATATATTACTAGTGAAAGATTTTCATTGACAACATTTTAGTTCTAGATTATAAAGGAAACCTACTTTATCTAATAACTTTTTACATTTTACTAATAATCACCCTTTTTTCAGAAGAAAGGTTTAGTCAAGGGCTAAATGGTATGAATTTCCGGGATAGTATCTGAGGATGATAAAGTTGCAATGAAAATATATAAGTTAATAAATATGTTTGTCAACAGGGATTACCCCATGAAATTATTAAAATAAATTAAAGGCAGTATGGCCAAAAAGAAAAGAAAGTTTTTCTCCAATATTAAGTAAAGGTATACTGGGTGCAAGAATGCCAAGAACTTAAGATCCATTATTAAATAACTACGAACAAATGATGGTTATCAAATACAGTAATGATAGCAGTAGCATTAAACAGATAATTAGAAACAATTGAAAGCTTATTGAGAATGACAATAATGCTAATAAATTTTTGGATAGTTGCCCTCAATTTGTATATATGAGGCATTTAAATATAAAGGAGGAGTTGGAAAGGGGTAACACCAAGCATTATCCTAAAAGGGTCAACAAAATAGGTAAGGGCTGTGTCAACTATGTAAATATATTTTTGAAAGAGAGGGTCTGAAACTTAAGAGTTATGACTATGAATTCATGTTATAAAATGCCTGTGATTGCAATTCAACTGGTGTGGTATACATTGCATTCTGTGACCTTTGCCATGGATATTATATCGGTAAGAATGAACAAGCCCTAAGAAGGTGGATTTATAAGCACTATGATATAGGTAATTCTAATGATAATGCCCTCTATAAACATAGATTATCTTGCAGTGAAAGCAAAAAGTTTTATTTTGGAGCAAGTACTACCTAACCCAAGAGGAGGTGCATGGAAACACAGGCTGGTGGCAAATTAGGTTAGATGCTAATTCATATCCAGGCTCAATAATATGTTATCCATAAGCAGTGTGTTGAAACTGTGGGCAGCAAATCTTTGAGTGATTTTTTTTCATTCAATTCATAACTCAGTTTTAATTAATTAAATGTTAAGTTTTTACTGTTGTTTAATTATTCAAGTTTGAATTTTCTATTATAAGTATTGAAGTATTTTTATTCATAGCAATTTTATGTGTCATATATTTAGTTTTTATCTTAGTATATTTTAATGCATGATTTTTTATTTAATTTGATTTGTTCACAATATCACATGGTTTAAAGAGCTTATAAATTTGTTTAGATGGTTTAGTATGTTAGTAATCTCATTAAGCAAATGTGTAATTTGCTGGGTATACAGCAAAGATTTCATGTACCATACCATCCACAATCCTATGGCATAGTAGAGCGCATGAATTGGACATTAAAAGAATGTCTAAAAAAGGCATGCTTGGAAAAAGGCAATACTTTGTTACAGCATTTGCCTGGCATTTTAATGGATATTCGGGCAACACCAAGTAGCAAAATGGGTATTTCACCATATGAAATAATGACAGGTGATAAAAATGCCCATACAACTACTATTTGATCCTGCTATACCTAATGATAGGCCTATGTTAGAAATCAGTAAGCATCAGCAATGGTTAAAAAGGCTTGCAGAAATATGTGATTACAATGGAAGAGAGCAAGTGTTCCACCTATAGAAAAAAGGAGCCAATTTTCCCACCTGAAGAAAACCTTCTGCGTGGAACAAAAGTATTGGTAAAAATGTTCCATAGGAAGGTCCATGGGATAGCAACTGGCAAGGCCCTTTTGAAGTAGTGGAATAACTGCCTCATGTACACTGACTCCTGTTACCCCCAACACTCAGACTTGCAAGAGATGCACTTATATATCCAAATTGGAAGCCATGCACTCTCCAGCCAAGACCGGAATAGCTGGTCAAGAGAAGGTCAACACTTGCACCACACCACATGGAACACATAGCCCTCTAGAACACACACCAGCGCTGCCATCACATAAAAACACAAACCACACACCCACCTTCACGGAGGCTCTCAACAAAAATCTACCAAAGCAGCAGAGACTTCCAAGCATACCTCACAACTGTACTAAATTTCTTGGTTTTTACTGAGTTTTGGGATCCAAATAATGGGGTGCCAAGATTCCCGAGTGACACCCCTTCATTTCCAATTTTTTCCAGCTTTTTTAAATTTTTTTTTCTTTCGTGCTTTTGAGCTGACGTCATCATGTGTGCGATAACATCAGCTCCATTAGCCTGTCAGAATTGAGCTCAAGGGCTCACGTGCATGCATTTCCAGCTGTCTGTTTGAAATGGATCTGTGAGTGCGGAAATGACTGCTCTGGTACTGCACGGAGCTGCTTGAACTGATTTATTTTATTTTCTTCTGTTTGAAATGGATCTGCGAGTGTGGAAATGACTGCTGCTCTGCTGTGGTGCTGCACGGAGTGGGAAGGAAACAATGGCATTATCCTGCTTGTAAACTTGAGCTTAAGGTATTTCTTTTTCTTTGTGAATGGAGTTATTTCTGCAAATTCTGCTTGCAAAGCACCGCTTTTCACTGTGTAGTGATCTGAACTGGTGTGTGTGTGTGTGTGTGTGTGTGTGTGTGTGTGTGTGTGTGTGTGTCAGCAGGAGAAATAAACAAGTGAGGTATTGGGCATGTGAGAATGATAAAAGCAACAATCCAGTGTAAATCTGTTTATTTTAAGTTTTAAGTACAATATTGCAGCAAACTGTTGGCTCATGGAATGTAGATGCATCGTTTTCTTGTGGATGAGGGAAGTTGTAGGAATTTGGAAAGTGCATGGGAAGCTGTGAAGACTGTGGAATAACCTTGCACAACAGTCCTCTCTTCTGCATTAACACTAGTTCTAACAAATTTGCAGAGAGTAGTTGTGTATATGTTTTCTTTTGCTGTTAATGTGTCGCACTTGGAGTTGAGTAAGTGGCAACATAGTAGGTAGTACAGAGGCATGTTTGATTATGCAGTGTTATTTCCACAACACACAGAATATTTGTTTAGAAGGGCTGGATGATGCATCATCAGACAAGGTTAACCTACTTGCTGATTTTTTTTCCTTCTTGGTTTTAATAAAACACTACCTAAATCATTGTCATCAGAACTCTTAATTTTTTAACAGTTTCTTATGTATAATATTTGGATGTTAAGTACACGGGCTAGCCTTTTCTCATGCGCTGTTGGGTTCTGGGTTATAGGTAGTGTGGTTTATAAAATATCAGCTAATTTAGCCATTAGGATAATTAGTTTTATACTATTATTCCTGATTGATTAGGTTTTTGATCAGTAAATAAAGTCATGATTTACCACTTTCTTGGAATGCATGGTGAGGTATTTGAATGTTTTATAAAGCAAAGACTAAGCTTGTCTTTAAACATGACATTTGCTGTTTTATTTATCTTTTAAATGCTGCCTGCAGTCTAAAGGAGATGATGTGGTTAGCATTTTGGACTGAGAATAATGCAGTCTTTAGAGTTTTTTTTTCCAGGTGCTGTACCACACTGTCAGAGTAGCCCTCCATTGTCTCTTGAATGATACTTCTGTAATAAATGGGCTTTGCAACTTGCCACTAGATTGTGATGCGCTGGGTGTAACCCACTGCTTTTGTCTCACTTGTTGTAGTTAGCTGTGTTTAATTTTACTGCCTGAATTGATCTGTCAGTTGTTTGCCATCTCTTAAAATTGTTGCCAACTGCAGTATGTTGTCCTTATTTATTGCTTTTCCGAATTTGTTTGCTTCTTATTGTACATTGAAATGTTTTTTGTTCATGACCTGCTCATTGTGATTAAAATCAGGAAGGTGTATCAAAGAACCCATATATGCTTCTTGTTTTGTGTGGAAGGGGCCAATGGTTTGAAAACAGCCCAAAGGTAATTTTTATCCACCACTGGCCAGATGCATTTTCTTTGGATGTGGAGTGGGTTTCAAAGCTGTTTCAATAAATATAAGTTTCAAGGGCAGAGAAGTTTTAATGCCAAGTCTGTTTTCATTGTAAGACAGTATTGCTTTGTTTAGCAGATATCTATTGGTGTTTGTGCATTGTGCTATAAAATGTAAAAAATAAAATCCAAATAATCATTGTAGAATTAAACCAGTATGCACACAGTGTTTATGGTAAATGAGACAAAATAGCCAGGTAATGGGACACTGGTGCCATATATTGGTAGTCTGTTCTTCAGGTTGCATTTGTATGTTGGTATCCCACAATTCTGTCAGAGTAGGTGGGGTTATGTAATTATGTATGCAAATTTTATGTTAATCAGCATACATATTTGTATCTATTTTTCATAGGCCTTGTCCAGATTTTTGATATTTCCAGATTGAGAGGTATGCCTCCAAGGCAAAAACACACTCTACCACCACAACACAACACTAATCACGAGACAGATAACTCTCCTAAACAGTGTGCCTCTCAACCAAAGCCCCTAAGGCAAAACAGCATGCCCAACACACTAGTCATAGGTGACTCAATAGTGAGGCACACTGATGTCCCACTCAGTAGGTCGAATAAGGAGAAAGTAACAGTCAGCTGCCTGTCAGGTGCCATGATCCTTCATATAACGCAAGCACTCAGGTCCCTCAACAACAGGGGCAAATATGACTCTGTCATTGTACATGTGGGTATGAATGACCTGAGACGTACCTCTCTGGACTACATGAAAAGAGACATGGAGGAGCCATTGGATTATGTAACCCAGGCGGGTATGACCCTAGCCCTGAGCAGCATCTTACCATTACCCAGAATGATACCACAGTACAAGCAGAAAATGATTGATTTCAACAATTGGCTAATTTTCTGGTGTCATTCTAAGGGGATCCAGTATCTTCCTGGGATGACATGCCTGACAGACCTCAATGCTTTGCCAGAGATGGCCTGCATCTGTAACCCCTGAGCTTCCAGATACTGCCCAAGGCTCTTGCCACCTCTATAGTGCCTTTTTAGGTGGTGTTCCAAAGACAATATTACCACCATAACAGCTATAAACAAATGCAATCTGAGGGTCATGCTGCTCAATACTAGAAGTCTAAATCTCAAAATGCACTCACTCAAAGCACTCCTTAAAATAGAAAACATCGACATTTTTGCTGTAACAGAGACCTGGTTCAAGGCAGAAGAAAGCACCCCTGCACTACCAGGCTATAACTCATTCCACACCTTTTGGTCCCAGAACTAAGACCAAAGCTCCAAAGGCGGTGGTGTTGCCATATTCATAAAGGATGTGCACACCTCAAGACTGGTAGCTCAACATAACGCATCAGAGATACTTAGGGTGCAGCTAACATTGGGTAAGTCAGCGATTTAGGTCATAGCCTGCTATAGGTCCCCAACCATGTCCCAAGATTCACACTCCACATTCCTAAGCACCCTGGACAATATTAGGGTCCAACCTAACACTCTCTTACTAGGCAACTTCAACTACCCCTCCATTAACTGGAAAAACTATTCATGTACCAATATACTTGCCCGTTTCCTGAAGTTCATTAATTCCAATGCCCTGGACCAGCTCATTTATACCCCCACTAGAGGTAGCAACATCCTTGACCTGGTCATTACTAACATGGGCGACCATTGCTCTACACCAATAGTCACTCCTCCCTGGTTAGATCCAACCACAAACTAATCACCTTGGAAATCCACATCTCTCCCACTCCCTATCCCCCGCAAAGATAACCACCATGAAAAACTTCTCCAAAGCAAACTTTGGGCTCCTAAAAACAGAGGTGGCTAACTTCATGGCACCCATGCAAATGGAGAATAGTTGTATAACCGCCGAATCATACACCAATGCACTGTACGAATATGTGCAGAAATGCATGGATCTTGCCATACCCAATAGAACCAAGACGCTCTCCTCCAAAAAAAGGAAACCAATCTGATGGTCCCCTGCTATAAACAAACTCTACAACAGAAGGAGGAAACTGATGCAGAATAAGGTGAAGTCCCAAGACTGGAAAAACTCCCTTATCAGCCTCAACAAAAAGTTGAGATCCCTCATCAAATCCTCTAAAGCTAGCTATAAAACAGAATTGCAGCAGATAGTAAAGACAACAACAAGGCCTTCTATAGTTAGTAAAGACAACAACAAGACCTTCTATAGTTATGTAAAGAATCTCCATGGCAATACCCAGATTTGCTCTGAGCTACTGCACAATGGTACCTCCTATAACGAGACAACAAATATATGCCAGTATACTGGCTGACAAATTCAGTGCCAACTTTACCCCCCACCCAAGGGACCAATCACAACATTAGTAGATTGCTAGGCACCCAGTATTACTGCTGCACAGGTTAAAACAGCACTGTCCAAGGCCAAGAATACAGCTTCTATGGGACCTGAGAATATCCCTGACTGTGTTCTACATGAACTACAGAGTGAACTGGCACCCAACCTGTGTGCCCTGTTCATTCACAGCCTCACTTCAGGCTTTGTCCCTACCGAATGGTACACTGCTAGAGTCATCCCTCTCCACAAAGGAAGAGTGACTACAGACTCTGGGAACTATCACCCCATTAGTCTGATGAGCCTGATATGCAAATCTATAGAACACATCATCATGGACCTAATACACAAAGATATAAGGAATCTGCAAACTCTGGATCCCACACAGTTTGGTTTTGTGAAGGGTAGATCATGCCTTCTCAACTTGGTTGACTTCTTTGAGTCAGTCACCAGAGCTGTAGATGAAGGCAAGGTTGTTCATACAGCCTACTTTGATTTGGTCAAGACTTTTGATACCATTCCCCACTCAGGAATCATAGAAAAACTCACTAAGCTAGGCATCAACCCCTATAGCACTAGGTGGGTTGCAAACTGGCACAGATAGAACCCACAGTGTGAAAGTAGCCGATGCCAAGTCAGACTGATGACTAGTCATGAGTGGAATCTCACAGGGTTCGGCCCTGGGTCCTCTCCTGTTTGGTATCTACTTGTCTGAAGTCCAGGCCAACACGAAGGGACTCTGGCTGACAAAGTTTGCAGATTCTTGCAAGTTGGGAGCTATTATTAACTCCCCAAGTGATGTTGATGCCCTACAAAATGGCCTCACTGACACCAACGACTGGTGTCAGAACCATGGCCTTAACCTCAATGCCAAAAAATGCGTCGTCATCCCCTTTGGGAAAACTCGGTTCCCATCAATTACCACATTGATGGTAGTCCACTGAACACAGAAGATGTTATACGAGATCTGGGAACACAGCAACCTCTCTTTTGATCACCACATTGCCACTGTGGTCAGAAAGTCCTTCTATGTGGCACACCTCATTATTAAGGATTTTGCATCCAGGAAGAAAGAGGTCATTGTCTCCCTCTACTCTTCCTTCATTAGTCCAATCATTGAGTACAATGCCCCATTTAGCATGTACCTCACTAGACACCTGCAACAACTGGAGAGGCCACAAAAGTACCTCACAAAGAGGATCTTAGACCTTAAACACTTGTCCTATATGGACAGACTCAAAAAACTCCAACTATTGTTTGTCTCATATCGCTTACTTACAGGCGATCTCTGCTTGACTTACAAAGCCATGTTTGACCCAGCTCTGTTAGAAATGCTACATCTAAAGAAATCCCAATCCCTTTACACCACACGCTCTAGAGACCTCAACCTCAATACCACAATTAACAGAACATGCTGGAGGGACAGGTTCATAACCCAGAGACTGCCCATTCTATGGGATAGACTTCCCATAGAATGGGAAGCAGAGCACCTCGCTGATCCTCTTCAAGAGAAATCTTGATGAGTGGATGGGAAACAGAAAATTCACCCTGGGGATAACTCCAGTGACTACTCAACAGAGGCACTAGGAACTAATTTTGGATGGCACTATGCCAGGGTAATCCTATGGCTAGGCTTGTAAAGGCCCCAGGGCCATTAGCCTAGTACACACCTATGAACATATTAGTGTACAAAATCAAAGGAAAAAAGAAATCAAAACAATGTTCATACATAAAGATCAGTTAAGAGTTATTAAAACTAGTGAGCAATGTAAATCTGATTAAGTGTATTCTCTTGTAAGTTTCCCACTGAGAAAACATAATGAAATTGACATGGTTTAAAGTGCATTGTTTTGGAAATCCAGTTTTGGAGGACCAAAGGCAAAATGACTCAGCAATGGAATTTCTATTTAAAGGATGTTTTTTAAAGCAATAATAGCTATCATGCTAACTATCATTGTATTCTTTAGCATTAAATTGTACCTACAGCCTGTTAATCAAACTATTAAGTTACAAGAGAGAAAGAAAGTAAAGATATGTGGAAAAACGAGCATGATTGGTCACCATCTTTTAATGTTTTTGGCAAGACAATGTTGGTATGCAATAAGCATGAATGTTTCTGATTGCTGGGTATGTACCTAAAAATAGCAGGCGTCATGCCCCTGGTGCCAATTCCACTAGATACTTCTAATAGCTGTAGAGTATTAATAAATGAAACAGGAGACCAAGTTGTAAATGTACAGCTACATAATGCAAGGGTACAGTTATCTGCTATAGTACAGGGAATTACATGTTTACAGCAAAATGGAACCATCTCAGTGGATGACAGTAACTGCACTGAGATGGTTGTAATAGTCTTCTTCTTCTTCTTTTGGCTGCTCCCATTAGGGGTCGCCACAGCAGATTATCTGTTTCCATTTCTTCCTGTCTTCTGCATCTTGTTCTGTCACACCAACCACCTGCATGTCCTCTCACCACATCCACAAACCTTTATCTTAGGTCTTCCTCGTTTCCTGTTACCTGGCAGTTTCATCCTTAGCATCTTTTTCCCAATATACTCTGCATCCCTCCTCAGCACATGTCCAAACCAATGTAATCTTGCCTCTCTGGCTTTGTCTCCAAACCTTCCAACCTGGGCTGACCCTCTAATATACTTATTCCTAATCCTGTCCACCCTCATCACACCCAGTGCAAATCTTAACATCTTTAACTCTGTCACATCCAGCTCTGACTCCTGCCTTTTTGTCAATGCCACTGTCTCCAACCTATGTAAGGGGGGGGGGGAACATGTGCTCCAATAGGAGAACAATGTTGTACATTTATTCCAGAGAAAACAGAGTCTCTAAAAGCGCATTTAGAGGTCATTGCGCAAGTGATGATTGGAGTGAGTGGTTTAGTAATCTATTTACAGGATGGACAGGAAAAATTATCATATTTTTAATTTCTATTATTGTTATTGTAGTGCTTGCTTGCATATTACTCACATGTATTAAAGTTTGCTTAAACAGAGTTAATCAACAAGTTACTGTTGTCAATCGTCATAATGAAAATGTATTACCAAACAATGATGAATTTGTCTCCCTGGTTTAAAATAAAAAGGGGGAACTTTCAGAGTGCGCTGAACAATTAAATTAATCAAATCGGGTGTAAATTCACTGAAAAATAAAACAAAATTAAATAAAAAGTTTGCTTGAATGTAGGTATAGAGTTTAGCAATGTAACATGGGCATCCAAACTATATATGTGTTTTGAAGAAAGGACATCTATTAACAGACAAGCTTCGTCACAGTGTCAACAAAAAGCCTAAAAGCAAATATTACATGCTTTTCTCACATCAGCAGAACAGTTTGAATGGACATGCTTTTACAAAATCAGCATTTCTTACAAGATGTTTCCTTAAAAACATGTTTTCCTCGCCATATCAGATAAAAAGTTTGACATGCTTTCTTACAGATGAATGGACATGATCAGCAGAAAAACAATTTGTACGTGCTTCCTACAAGACATTTCCTTAAAAAACAAGTCTAGAAAGTAAAGCATCAGCAGAACAGATGTTTCTTTACAAAGTCCAAAAAAAAGATACCAAGAAGAAAAACAGTTTCTAAAGTGCATGAGAAGAACAGTATAAATAGACTGTAAAAATCAAGCTAATGTTAGAAGTATTTGTAGGAACATATTTGTTCCAAGGTATTGTACAGGAGAATATCATTCATACTGATCATGAAGAAAACTTTAGCAGTAAAGCCTAAAGCTTAACAGTAGTACATATTGTTTGTTATAAGAATATGTTTTAATAGTAACTGCACTAAAAGTAAAGTTATATTGTGCTGTAAAGTATATTTCTTTATCAGTGTGCAGTTGCAAGTCTCAGTGCCATAAACAGATGCAGTCATGCAAACATCTGTGTAATAACCAGACTCTGATCAGTAAACAGCCAGCAAGACTTTGTGTCTTAAGAAGACTTTGGTTTCAGTGCAGTAAGTACAGCACAGCAGCACCTTCATAATTAATTTTTCAAGTAACAGTTCTGATGACGTCCCAGCTAGATATAGGGATGAAAGCACTTAACTATTTTTGAATAAAACACTCAGTGGTTTATTTTTGTGTGCTGCTCCCTGGCACAGTTTTTGCAAGTGTTTTCTTGCTTGTGGCTTTAGGTGGGAACATCAGTTGTATTTGGTTCCTGGTTTTGTTGGTTCTGAGGTTTTCATTCTCTAGAGAGTGTGTGTGTGGTGGTTATTGGAAACTCAAGAGGTTAGGTATAAACCTTTATGTCATGAGTTGGATAGCCAGCTGGCTCAGAGAGAGGATACAAGAAGGTAGAATTGGGGAGTCCACGTCAACAATGATGCCAGTCACAAGGGAAGTCCCTCAAGGATCAGTCTTGGGACTGCTTCTTTTTGGCATTTCCTTCTCTGAAATCAAGGTCAATGTCAATGGCCTCTGGTTGACTAAATTTGCAGTTGATTGTAAATTATGAGCAGTCCCCCACCAACACAAATGTTCTCCAGGAAGGGCTGACATAGACAAATAACTGGTGTCAGAGCCATGGACTAAAACTAAATTCCAAGAAATGCATAATAGTATCCTTTGGGAAGTCATCCATCTATAGTAACCATATTAACAACACAACCCTAAGAGTTGACCCAGTAGTCAGGGACTTCGGGACACGCCATCATGTGTCTACAGTATTGATGAAATCATTCTATGATGTGCAACTTATTAACAATGGTATGGAATCTAGGGGGTCATTGTTCCACTGTATTTTGCATTCATCGGATCTATCATTGAGCATGATTCCCCCTTTGGTATGTACCTACCTAGGCACATCCAACAATTGGAACATTCACAGAGATTCCTCACTGAAAGAATACATGGTGTAAGTAACATGTCCTATGCAGACAACCTCCAGGCCATGTCCTTTTATTCTGTCTCCTACAGGCTGTTGAGGGAAGAGCTATGCCTTGAATACAAGACATTGTTAAACCCCACCCTAATGGAACTCCTGCATATGCACAAAACAAACAGCACCAGAATTACCTATGCTAGAGGGTCTATATTAGCAGACCGAACACTGTACTGAGCGAATCTCAGTTGAGTGACACCAAAAGAGCGAAAACCGCAAATTTCAAAACCGATAAAACAACTAAAACATGTAATGTGTCACTAAGTGTTTTCTGCAGAGGGCAAGCTCCCCTGTACCCCCACACCCCCACTATTTAAATATACCAACTCTGAGATCGCACTACATTGAAGCAAAGGGAAGAATTCCCTACAGCGATCTCCATTCACTGTTGCGATTTTCGCAGCTTTCGCTCTTTTGGTGTCGCTCAACTGAGATTCACTCAGTACAGTTTTTGCTCTGCTAATATAGACCCTTCTAAAGACCTAAACTTTGCCTGTGATATAAACAGGATCTGATGGAGAGATAGGTATGTATCCCGGAGACTACCCCTTCACTGGAACAGTCTTCCCATCCATGTGAAGCAGAGTTCATCCCTAAGCCAATTCAACTGTAACTTGGACATTTGGATAATAAACAAGAAATGCATCCCTGGTTTGGCACCTATGTCTCTAATGGACACAGGCAGCCTTTAAATAGTTCATCTCGCAGGTCCATGCTTGTAAATGTTTCATCTCCCAGGCCCCTGCTGACATTTATCAAGGGTACCAGAACTTGTCAGAGATTTGGGATGCATGGCTAAGCTTAAAAAGGCCCTTTTGGTCATTAGCCTAGTACACACCTGTGAACCTATGAACCTAATCCTCTCTGCTAGCATTCTCTTACACACCCAGCAGTTACACCTTGCCAGACTCAAAAACACCTCATAACTTAGAACTGTGCATTACCCACTGATGCCACAAAATGAATAATATTAAACATGTTAGAAAGCATACACTTGAAGAGATGACTTTAGCAGTGTGTTTGAATGATTATGATTCCTCTAAAATGGGGTTTGAGGGCTCAAAATCCTGTAGTCACGTAAGTGTTCACACAAGTATGAGTTATTCATATCACATCTGTTGAGTAAGATAGTCCTGTCTGTCATTACCTTGTTACACACACACACACACACACACACACACACACACACACACACACACACACACACACACACACACACACACACACACACACACACACATACACATACACACACACACACAAACAGTATTTATACATTGCCAAATTTAAACACCTGCCTAAGTCCATATTCTATAGAACTGTGTATTAACTGCTGATGCCACAGCAGAGGTATCAGAAAACACACACATGAAAGAATTATTTCAACAGTGTGTTTGAATTTATATCACTCACCTAAAAAGGGGATTGGAAGGATCAAAATGCAGTAGCCATGTAAGTGTTACCCTTAGGCTGAATTGTCTAGATCACCTTCCTTGACTAAACTATGTCTGCCTATCATTGTTTTGTTACATAACTACACTAGCTAGAAATTGCTGGATTTGAACATTTGCCTAAGTCCACACTCTGTAAAACCATATATTAGCCACACATACCACAAAATAAGTCTTATTATGAGCATTAGAGAGCACAAATTAGAAGGGATGATTTCATCATCAGGTTGCAATGCATATATTTGACTTAAAAGGGGGGTGCAAAAACTCTCTCTCTATCTCTCTCTCTCTATAAATGTTACCACTAAGTGGAACAGTACACACCAGATCTGTTAGATCAGTCAGTCCATCCTGTCACTATATCCAGGCACACTCATATTGTTTATACATTGCTAGATTTGAATGCCTGCCTAAGTCCACAATCTGCAGAACAGTGTATTAACTACTCACACCACAGGAGAAGTTTATTACAAGTGTCAGAGAACACATAGTTGCAGTTGACACATTTGTTTGGGGTAATGGGCAATGTGGTCTGACAGACAACAGAAATGTGTGGTTCACAACTCACAACATACATTATCGATAAGCCGTACATCACATAACTGACATTAATTGTGTTGGGAATGATATGTATGTAACACATTAAGGTATATTGAAAAGTGACATGATGGATAAGCAGTGAAGTACCACTCATGCATTCCTATGTATCTTCAGAGCATTGTATGAAAGCCTTGTGTTTATATGTGGATGATTAACAAGTCTCTGTGATATAGGTACAATGTGCAAAATAACACACTGAGACACTGAGACACTGACACACTAACTTATATATGGAAGTACACCGACTGCATTACAATGGACTCTTCATATAGTATAGTTTTGTACCTATCACAAATGTAGATGTTCGAGTGTATACACTGCTGCAGTCATTACACTTGGGTTATCCTGCCATCAGGCGGATCCCCAGTCGGCCTGAGTTCCAAAGTCTTGGTCCAGCGTCGGTTGCTGTTGCCTCCTCCCTGACGTCAGTGCGGCAGGGGTACATAAGATGCAGCCGATGCCATTTTCTTCAGTTTTTCTTGCCCCAGATGTCAGGTGCCCCCAAATAGGTAGGCAATTCAAATTGCTAATAAAACATACATAATAAAAGCAAACAACAACTTTCAGTTACCAGCAAATACTCCCCATAGGTAGTAAAGGGTAGAAAACATAGGTACGTACCAGCAAGTAAGAGGGGAAGGAGGGAGGGTAACCTGGACTGCAGCAGTGTCTGCACTCGAACATCTACATTGATGGTAGGTACAAAACTGTACTATGTTCATCATGTTACACTGCTGCAGTCATTACACTTGGGTAGAATCCCAAAGCTGAGGTAGGGTGGCTGGTTCTATAAGGCATTAGGGGTGGCTATAAGGCCCTGCAGTACTGCAGTGGCGAAGCCAGCTCTGGATTTAGAGTATAGAGGCAGATGGTAATGCTTGGTGAAGGTATGCACAGAACTCCAAGTTGCTGCTTCCAAAATATCCTTGGTAGGTACTTCTCCGAGGTAGGTAGTTGAAGTGGCTGTTGCCCTAGTGGAGTGAGATCTAATGCTGCTAGCTACAGGTTTCCCATGGTGTGTATAGCAGAAATGTATACAATGTCCTATCCATTTTGAAATAGTCTGTTTTGAAATGACTTTTCCCTGTGCTCCTGCAGCATATGCTACCAATAATTGCTCAGATTTCCTGAAAGCTTTGGTTTTGTCCAAGTAGAAGCATAACTGCCTGTGAATGTCCATGGAATGCAGTAGTCTCTCCCCTTTATTCTGTAGTTTTGGATAAAAAGTTGGCAAATGAATAGTTTGGTTTAGAACCACACTGGATACCACCTTTGGCATAAACGTAGGGTTAGTTCTTAAAGACACCCTGTCCTGGTGGAAAATGAGGAAAGGTTCCACTGCCATTAGTGCCTGTAATTCTGAAATTCTTCGTGCTGATGTTATTGCCAGGAGTAGAGCATTTTTCCAAGAGATATATTTTAATTCTGTTGTGTTAGCTGGCTCAAAAAGAGGTAAAGTCAATTTTTCCAAAACAAAGTTGGGGTCCCAAGTTGGAGTAGGTGCTCTACAGGGCAGTCTTATGTTTTTAGCCCCTCTGAGGTACTGTCTTAGCAAAGGATTAGAGAAAATTGGTGGATCCATGTTATAATGAGCAGAGATGGCAGAAGCGTGGATCTTGACAGATGAGAAGGAGAGTCCTTTGTGCAGCATCTCAGTTAAATATTGTAGTATCTGAGGAATGTTTGGAACATGAGGGTCAAGGCTGTGTGCTTGGTTCCAGGCACAGAATCTCTTCCATTTATCCGAATAGGCTTTCCTGGTACTAGGCCTTCTGGCCTCCAGAATGACATCCATAACAGCTTTGGAGAGCGACATTGCCTGCTTGACTAAGGAATCTTCCATGCAGCTAGGTTTAAGGTCTTTAGCTGGCTGTGTAGTATCTGATTGTTGTGCTGAATCAGCAGATGTGGGATTTGAGGCAAAATCCAGGGTGGTTCTTGTGCTAAGTTCTTTAGGATTGGGTACCAGTGCTGGCTGGCGTGGTGCAATCAGGATCACCTTTGGCTCTTCTTGCCTGACTTTTATGAGTACCTCTGGCAGGAGAGGTAGTGGTGGGAAAGCATATACTTGTAGGTTTTTCCAGCTGAATGAGAGGGCATCCACTTTCCATGCTTGTGGATGGTAACTCCTTGTGCAGAATTTCTGTAGCTGGCAGTTCATTGGGGATGCAAACAGATCTATGTCCGGGCTCCACCATGTCTGTGTTATCATTCTGAATATCTGTGGATTCAATTCCCATTCGTGGGATCCATGATGTTTCTGCTTAAGTCATCTGCCAGTGTGTTTTTCTCTCCTGGCAGGAATTGTGCTTGCAGATGAACTTGATAGTTTAGAGCTGTGTTCCACAAGGTCATGGCTTGCCTGCAGAGGGGGTAGGAGTGAGTGCTTCCTTGCTTATGTACCACATAACTGTGGTGTTGTCTGTCTTTAGTAGTAGTTGTCCTGGATGCAGCAGGTCCTTGAAAGCTATAAGTGCATTTTGTACAGCTAGCATCTCTTTTGATTGATGTGAAGCTGCCTTTGTTCTGCAGGCCACTTGCCCTGAATACAGTCGCCTGCCATGTGTGTTCCCCAGGCGTAATCCGATGCATCTGTTGTCAGTATTTGCCTGGCTGTGTGTTGAGTAAAAGGCTGTCCCTTGTTGAGGAGACAAGCTTGAGCCCACCATTGAAACTCCTGTTAAAGGCAAGGAATTAGTGGTATAACTGTTTCCAAACTTTGACAGTGTTGAGACCAGACATTCTTTAGGTACCATTGTAGTTTCCTCATATGCAGTCTGGCATATGGAATTAGTAGTATGCAAGATGCTATGTAACCCAAGGCCTGCAGAATTTTTCTTGCAGGGAGTTGAGTCTTTGTTGCCATCAATTGAAAGCATTGAGTCAGTTGTCCTTGCTTGTCTGGCCTGAGATAAGCCATCTGGGCCGTTGTGTTCAAGCTAGCACCCAGGAATATTATCTCTTGTGAGGGCACTAGTTTTGATTTATTTACATTTACTGTGCACCCCAGGCAACTTAATAACTTTTCTACAAACGCCAGATGCTTTAGAAGAATGTCCTTGCTCTCTGCTTGAATCAGGCAGTCGTCCAGGTACAGTTAAATCTGAATTCCTTTCTGTCTGCAAAATGCAATTACTGGTGCCAGGCACTTTGTGAAGACCCTGGGCGCAGTAGATAAGCCAAAGGGCAGTGCAGAGAATTGATAATGCATTGAACCAGCTATGAATCTGAGGTATCTTCTGCAGTTTTGTCTGATAGGGTCATGCAGGTATGCCTCCTTGAAGTCCAGTGTCACGAGCCAAGCTTTTTTGCCCAGCATGGGAAGAAGCTGCTGTAGTGTTAGCATTTTGAATTTTGGAACATCCAGGTATGTATTTAGAGAAGAAAGATCCAGAATGGGCCTACAGGCTTTGTCCTTCCTGGGAACTAGAAAGTCTTGAGTAAAATCCTTGTCCTTGTTCCTGTGGTGGTACCTGTTGAATAGCTCTCATATCCATGAGTGCTGTAATTTGGTTTTGAGCCTCTGCCCATTGATTTGGTGGCAGATTTGGCATTCCTTTTAACCTTGGCAGAGTGTGAAAGTGGAACCTGTAACCTTGAGATACAATGTTGAGAACCCATTTGTCTTTGCTGATCATATGCCGATTGTGATAAATAAAATGCCAGTTTTCCTCCCAAGAGGGCTGCCAAGAGAGAGTTGTTTGGCAGCTGTAGCGGGAAGTCATTGGGGCTGCTTTTTATATGGTTGGGGTCTGTCTTCCCCTTCTTTCTGGTGTGATGCAACCCATTGTCAAGACCTGTAAGGACCTTGTGGTTGACCTCTACCTCTTGGACGTCTAGATCTGCCCCTTTGAGGTCTGTCTGTATCTTAGTTGGCCAATTTCTGCTAAATCTAGGAGGCTGAACCTGTAAGAAATCTTTCACCATTTGCATTGATTTTGCCTTATCCTCCATTTTCTTTAATACGTCTTCTGCCTAAACTCCAAATAACACATCCTGCTGCAAAGGTGCATCCAATAATTTTGCTTTAACATGGTCTGGTAACGTATGTTCTTTTAACCAAGCATGTCTTCTAATGAGAGAGCTTGTAACGGCTGCTCTACAGGAGGCCTCTAAAGAGTCAAAACCACATTGCAAAGTATGTTTTCCCACCTGTTCAGCTGCATGTAATAAATCCTGCATTTCTTTAAAAGTAGTAGGATCTGATTCTGGAAGCATTTTTTGTTTCAACTGAGACAGTAGAAATTGCTGATATTTTAGCATGTGAAACTGGCAATTTAAGGCTCTCATTGCTAAAGTTGCAGACGTATATACTTTCTTTCCCCATCTGCCTAATGCTCTGGAATTTCTGTCAGAGGGAACTGGATTCTTGGCTGATGTGGCCTTAACCCCTTTGGGTCCCTGGGAAATAGTTTCAGGGTCAGCAACAGGACTTTTGTACAGATATTTGTGAGAGTCAGGGACTCTGTAGTATCTGTCAGGTTTAACTGGGGCTGGAGATAAGGAATCAGGATTTAGGCTGGATTCAGTATACACATCATCCATAATATCTAACACTGGTGGAATAGCAAGGGGTCTGTGTTGAGGTAATAGAAGGAAGTCTCTGAGCCTTTTCTTGGATTCTGAGTAATCCTGGCCTTCCCAAAGGAAATGCTCCCTCATGGTATGCAAGGTTTCCCCAAAGGAGTAGTCCTCAGGCGGAGAGGCTGATGGAATAGACTCCTCAGCATCAGAATCCTCATAAGGGGGGTAAAGAATATCCTAGGTCTGAGGATGAATCTGAAGAGATGGACACCTGGTCAGATGAATCATAGTCTGCATCCTGTCTAGTGATTAGGTCTTTGGCCATTTTGAGCATTTGTTTCTTAGGCATGGAGGCCTGTGCTGGAGAATGCTGTATTTGTTTCTTAGATTTTAAAGCTGGTTTAGACTTAGCAGAGGGTTTAATGCTTAACTGAGTAGGTTTGAAGACACCTTCTGAAGCTGCGGGCAGCTCAGCTACTCCGGATCCCTCTGAAGGGTTAGTTTCGGTAGACTGAATAACTTGTGCATCCGAAGGCCCAGCCATCTCCATGTGGAAGTCAGAGGCAGCCTGTGGTTCTACAGAAGCAGTCGTCAGGGGCTGCGAAGGTGCCTCGCTGAAAACCGGAGAACCGGTGACTGGCCTAGAAGAGGCTTCATCGTCAGTTTTGGGCCCTGGATGCCTGTCCTTATCTATGCGCTTTTTATGTATTCTGGTCGTCGGAAGTTCTGATGGCATGGTATAATTGAATTTTCTACCAAAATAATGTCGGGCAAAATCAAACCGACGTTTAATAGTGCGTTTGTTAAACCTAGCACAAAACCGACAACCAGTGACGTCGTGGTCTGGGCCTAGGCATGGGATACAATAAGAATGGAAATCCTTATGAGGTATTTGCTTCCCACAAGAAATACAGTTATTAACTTTTACTGACATCGGTCTGAGGCAAGAAAAAGTTTCCCCAATGGGGGTACCTAGCTTTGTAGAAGACTTTGGTTCTGGATTCGGAAAGAAAATCTCAGGAGACGGCCGACCGGCACTTGCGAACTGCTTTTGCTTTGGGCACCGCGTGGCAAGAAAGACTGAAAAAAATGGCGTCGGCTGCATCTTATACACCCCTGCCGCACTGACGTCAGGGAGGAGGCGACAGCAACTGACGCTGGACCAAGGCCTTGGAACTCAGGCCGACTGGGGAACCACCTGACGGCAGGATAACCCAAGTGTAATGACTGCAGCAGTGTAACACGATGAACATCTGGAATACAATAAGCTAATAAACCATATACATGTAATAGAAGCCACTGACATTAGGTTCAGTCTGTCAAAATTGCTTACTGAAGCACACTGTTAGCAAGCTCATTTGCATGACTGATGGCAAAGTAGTAGTCCATACATAATTTTTTTATTTATTTTATTTTTTTTAACATAGGATTAGTAGTAGTATTGGCCTTTGCTGTTTGATGATAAGTGGCACACCATGATGCATGCAGACATATAGACATCTGTTTCTGAGCTATACTGGCTATGTGTGTAGTATGTGAATTTACTTGATGACATAATTAAAACTGTGAAATGCTGTTTACAGGGCAGCATTGAAAACAATCAGCAAACAGAAGATAGGATACTGATAAAGTAATTAAGGAATAAGTAAGATGGCAGTGAGAGACAACTTATATGAGATTACTAGACTATTGGCCCAAAGGTAATTTCAAGGCAAGCCTTTTCATCCCAATGTAATACCATAGAAATGTTAGTTAATACTAAATATTGCATTTAGTAATGGCTGCCCATGTCCAGGAGGGTTGTAGGCACTATTCCCGGTAAGAATTTACGGTGCCCTATCTATTCGTCCAGGTTCCGCATGAACAGTGTTACAGAGATGCTCTGTTTCACATGAATAGGTAGCCTATTATAAAGATGCGGCAGTCACTGGGAGATAAATCTGTCCCTCCAGCATGTCCTATTTATCTATCCGTACTTCACAACACAAACCAAAATGCTCTAATAAAGCAAATTGTTACAAATGTTTTACACAATGCTGGAATGAAACATCTGCCACTCTTTCTCAACATTCCTCAGACATGTACCTAATCTGAGCACAACAAAGAGAAAGCCATATTTCAGCTAGTAGAAATCACATAGTTGAAGAGACCTGACAAATGTATGATGGATAAAAACTGTCTGTGTGATATATATATATATATATATATATATATATATATATATATATATATATATATACATATACATACACACACACATATATATATATATATATATATATATATATATATATATATATATATATATATATAATATGTATAGATATATAGATATGGGTCTACTTGAGTAGACCGAAAATCCATTTAATCAAATCTTACTTAACCAATGCAACAGCAAAACCAAATGAATGCTCACATCACCGCAATTTCACTCTAGGAAAAGAGGCAGTGGGCCAACATTAAAAAAACAGACACACCAAAGCATGTAAAATACAGCCAAGTGGGGGGATTCACCCACCAACCCCAATGTGGGGGGCTGTACCCCCTCAACCCCCCCTGACTAAATATAACAACTCCGAGGTTGCACTACAGTGGGGAAAAGGGCAAATTTCCCATTGCTGGCCAACTGCATCCTTTCCTAGATTAAAATTCCGGTGATGTGAACATTTGTTAAAGTAAGATTTCAGTGTTGAAGTCTTGTTAAGTAAGAATCAATTAAATGGATTTTCTGTCTACTCAAGTAGACCTATATATATATATATATATATATATATATATATATATATATATTAAAATATATAATAGATATATATATATATTAAAAATATATATATATATATATATATATATATATATATATATATATATATATATTGGTCCACTATGTTTGATTGAAAACTCACTTGATTGAAAATGAAATTACTAGGACCACTTCACTGAAAGCTCACTTCACTGAAAACGTATTTCTTTGAAACTCATTTCATAGAAAGTCATAAATGGCCTTTTCTGCACTGTAGTGCAACCCTGGAGTTAGTATATAAAGTAAGGGGGTGTGTGGGGGCGTAGCCAACCACATATTATAAGCATTTTAAACTATACACAGTGATACTTACAAGTGCAATAAATAACTGTTTCCAAAAAAGAATATATAACCAATATACAACCACCCCCTTACTTTATACACAAACTCCAGGGTCGCACTACAGTGGGGACAAGGCCATTTATGACTTTCAACAAAATGAGTTTCAGTCAAGTGAGTTTTCAGTGAAGTGAGCTTTCAGTGAAGTGGTCCTATTAATTTAATTTTCAATCAAGTGAGTTTTCAATCAACCGTAGTAGACCTATATATATATATATATATATATATATATATATATATATAAATAAACAATAATTGTCTCCACAAATCTTATATATATATATATATATATATATATATATATATATATATATATATATATATATACAGATATATACTGATATCAGTATTTCTTTCTGTCATGCAGGGTTAAGAAACATAGTAGTCTGAGGAGCACTATATGAATGCGGCACTGGATGTGAAGCAGCAGTTACTGAAGTATGGGTAGCAGTGTTGCTCGATCCCAAGCATTGCACAGATACTATGCACAGAAATAGAGATCATTCCTGCCCACACATGTGGTGTTTGAATTTATTTTTTGACCAGCTTAAAGGTGGGAAATGTGATTGTTAGGACAGTGGTGAAAATGAAGAGCAGCCACAAGATAGGGTATTAGGAGAGTTATTAAAGAATGTGCAAGATGGTGGTGGGACAGCACCATAGCTATTCACTTCTAGACAAGCTAACATTGCTTTTGTATGAAGAATTTGAGAAAACTGGATAGTAACATCACAAAAGATCTGTGACAACTTAACGGACCAAATCATGTGTTTCAAAGCTGAAAGCTATGTATGGGACATACATTTTTGTGGAACAGGTGCCCATTTTTTATTTGTATTTTTTTAAGAGAGATATGTTGGGGAAGGTTTTGGGAACAGAAGGGTTAGGTATGTAGGTTAGGTTAGGCAGGTGAAACTGACATACAGGACATAGAGAGATGGTGAAAGACACAAGAGGTTGAGGACGCCATTATTTGGGATAGATATGGAAGTCTGGAGGTACATCCCCCTCCAGGATGAATACGATTGGAATCTAGTTCTCACCCTTTATACTGTCACCACTGTCCTCTGTTCCAGGCACCTGGGGCAGTGCCGGATGAGCAGTGATTTGGCTATTCACTCCAGGATTCTTTCCATTCAAGCAATGCAGGCACCTAGGCCTCTCTCCATAATCTCTTCCACCAGCCATGTCAGCTCTTGAGTGACAGTCACAACTTCAACTGGCACTGCTCCTGATGGGTACCACTGAACCAGCCCCTGTGACAGAGCTGCCTGAACCGGATGGTACAGATAGTACAGGCATTGTGGAGGCAACACTACCAGGTCATGACCCAGAACTGCTGGAAGTCTGGAAGTCTGTTCTGCCTGTGGTGGCACCACTGCAGCCACCAGTGCAGGCATAGCAGTCCAAGCCCTTGTGGTAGATCTAGCTCCCTGTGCTGGAGGTTTGTTGCAGGAGGAATTATAGTCCAGATGTAAAAAAAAAAAAAAAAAGAGAGAGAGAGAAACGATATAGGGTGGGTAAGAGACAATAGAGAAAAATATCAACGTCATGTAACTGTAACATATGCCAGTCTCTGCATACTCAACATCTTAATTTGTGGATTTGACATATTTAAATATGACTGAGAGCATACATTTCTATTACACTAAAGGTAAATGTTCTCAGTATTACAAAGGTTATACAAAAAACGTGACTATAAAAAAGCTGTTTTATGCAGTACAAGTCATTAAATGTATATATGAACTGAGTAAATGTTATTCCAACTTATTGACTGCAGAATAATAAATATTAAGTAACAGAGTTAATTTCTGTTGTTTGGATTTAAACCCACAGATGTGTACGCTTACTTACCCATTGACTAATGCAATGTTGCAAGAGCTACTAGCAGAGATATGTACAAGTTGCATAGATATATATATATATATATATATATATATATACTATTCATACCCATATACTATTCTGTCAAACAGTTGTGGACTGATGTCCAGAGAATTGATAGCCTATTTGCAAAATCAGTACTAGTGTGAAATGGCAATCAGTCATACTTGATTCTGTACTTCCTCTGTACCTCTCTGAGGCATCGCTGGCTCTCCTGATGTGCCTCTTTGCAGCTGTCAATTTCTGCAGAAGCTATACATAACAAAAAAGAAGTAATGAACACTTGTTTGTGTTGACAAGCCATGGTATTGCATTGCTTGGTTATGACCCAATATATTACACAACTGAGGTAACTTGTGGGTCTAAAAATATTCCTCCCATCAGCTGAGAAGGTCCTGCTTTAGAGTTTTTAAGTAACTAATGGTGATGTCATTTTCACCCATGAGTGGGATGCCAGCTGCATGACTGACAGCATTGGCTAAGCTATTCCAAGCTGCAGCCTTGTACCGAGGACCAGTATTCACCCTGCAGAAGCCTTTAGCCAGGATGTTTAACATGGAGTCCTGCAAAAATCTTTGACTCCTCCTGATGCTGCCAATGTGCTCTAAATGGAGCACTACACTCATCATCACCTGCCATGTCAGCTCAAAATCTCTAGAAAAATGGCAGGGAATGATCTGATATGCACCAGCCTGAATATACAACGATAGACAAGCTAATCAATCACATTTGCATTACAGAAATGGCCTAGAATTGCATGTATGTATTAATTCTTCAATGTCCAGTTGAAGTGAGAGACATAGCAGTGAGACTTCACCACGTGTGATGATCAGTGTATATACATACTCTACAGCAACTTCAGCAAATCATGGCTAATGTTGATATCTCAATTACATTTCAAGTTATATATTGCCACATTTGGGCAATAGATTATTGCATTCATAATGTGAACAGTGTTGCACACAAATATGACAATCTACATAATGTTATTGGTATTCTGTGTTGTCCATCTACATTTTAAGTATTAAACAATGCCTTGGTGGTACATAAAAGATATTAACTGTGAATAATACCACTCTGGAATCAAACTCATGACAAAAAGGAACATGTAGCTCTGAATTCTGTGCATTAGCTGTTAATACAAAAGGGGAATTGACATTCCAAGGGTCTAAGTTGAGGAACACAGATTTGTACAAGTAGATATATACTTACTTCTGACAACCCTGTAACTGTTGCAGTATACTGTGTTCCTTTACTGGTGTAATAATTTTAGGGCATTGTGTTTTTCTGCGAAAAAATGTCCCATTGCATTATTTTTTTCAATATGGTCAATGCTGACTGACACATGCCAGAGGCCTACTTGTGTGGCCAATGGCATAGTCTTGGTGCATGAATGACTATTTTCTGAGTTTTTGCCATAGGATGTGAAGTGCCACTTCTCCGCAGTCATTCCTGAATAGTGACAGTGCTTCATACCAATTGTTGTACAAAGAATAATAAACAATACAAATGTGGACAACGTGGGAGATGAGCTGTTGTTTTGACAGCATTATGTAATTTTGGGATAACAGATACCGAGGAAAGAGCCATAGAGAGTTTCAGAAGGTGATATTCTCCACAGCATATATAACTAAAATGTACAATTATATGTTGTATGTGTAGCTTAGCTTAAAGTAAAGAACAATATCACACATGATTATGCCAAGTAAAAGTAAACTATCCCTAATATGGATTCAAATCCTGCACCACTTGTGTCATAAGTCAAAACAAACTTCATTTACATGTTGAGCCAGTGAAGAAGTTACATAACAAATATATTTTCTGCATTCAGTAATGTCAAAATTGCTTAGTAAGATGCATTGCATTGCAGTCATTTGCTTGACTGATGGCTAGGTCTTTGTGGATGCAAAATTAAATTTTGAGTTTTTGCCATAGGATGCAATCAGTGCCCATCATTAAACCCTACAACCATCACGGAAAAGATGAAGCCGAAAAAAAGTTAAAAATAATTAATAAATCACTGTAATCAATTGTCTCAGCTATGTGTGTTTGTACACGTAAAACATGCACAGTCCTGATTCCTGCTTTCACACAGACAGCACCTTCATATGATTTGAACTCTGTATGGCATTACAATGAGACAATCAATATGCTGCAGCACCAGAACATTTTAATGCAAAAGGGTAATGCGAAGCACTTGTGCTTAGCATTGTACTTCTGAAATTTACATTTAGTCTGCACTATACCCATTGTAATTCTGAAAATTACATTGTCTGTACTATAACCATTGTATTTCTGAAATTTTGCTCTCAGACTGTTGTCGTGTTTCTTGTCACAGTACTATTGTGTGACTGAGATCATTGGAGAAGTGAGGACGATAAAGGATGGGAGGTTACAAACAGCTATCTGCAAGACGAGAGTTTCTGTTAGCAGTTGTACATTACTTTACTGTATTACCTTTGTATACTGAAAGTATGTGCCTTTCTTTCTAAGTTGTATATATGGCATAAGTTAAAACCACTTATTTTAGCAATCTTCATTCCATGTCTGCACAAGAACCTCATTTTTGTACAAAAAATGTTAATGCATCAAGGTTCACTCAACTCAGAAAATATAACAAGCATTTTTTCAATAACATACCCTCTGTAAGTGTACTTCTCAGCAGGGAGCTAACAAATAATTGGATGACTAGACCTACTAATGAGTCGCACTTGCAAGGCATTACCTAGCCAAAACTCTAATACCCACTTTTGTACTGCTCAGGTGTGTGCACGTCACTGAATAGGAATTGACAACATGTTTACCTGCCTGCATATTGAGCAGATTGAGTAATATGGGAATGATAGAGTTGAAACCTAATGAACATATTCAGCATGGGCAAGGGGTTAATCTACACCATATAAGCAAAACGTGGGATTATGAAACTTCCATTGTGCTAGGGAAGACTGCTTGGTTTCCCAAGTGCCACCAATCAAAATTGCTGACAACTGTTGATTTGCAGTATTAGGTTAACTGAAAATTTTCAAGGTATATGATCTTCTGTAAAACGACTGCTTCAAAGTTGTATGTTTTTTTTTCTTATTTTCTTCATAATTATATGTTGATAACTAATTTTGCAATGAGCACTGTGCAACCTGCAAAAGTGTGTTTTGGAAATAATTTGTTATTGCACTTATCCCTTACTTGCATATCATGGGAGTAGGGTAACATCCTAGATGTGGGTTATATTTACATTAGCCAGCTGTTTTCAGTGCCTACTAATTGCATATATTCTTCAAGGTACAATGAAATAAATTGTTTCTCTTCCATAGTCATAACTTTTATTCCTTAGAAGGAATGCATACAGGGATAATACAAGGCTTGCATTGTTCATTTCAGACTGTTATGCACAATGATACACAATGCCTACATAATGATTATATATATCTTGCCCCATAAGAATAACAGCCTGTACTACCCCTCTGTCTGTTGTTTGCTCTAATATATATATATTTTTTAATCACAGCAGAGATATGGCTCCAAAATCCAAAAATTAGGAGTAATCCTCATGGAAACTTCCTTTCTCAGATGCAAAGAATTAGGTTATAATATAGGCTCTCTGTCTCCATGGGACATAACTCCTAGATTCACGTTCCATGAAAAACCCCTTCTGTGACCATGTCTGGTGGCAGGTAGTTGATGACCAGGGTCGTGAATGCCAAATGCTTTGACATATGGCCACTGACATGATTAAAAAGGTTTTTGACAGAGCAAAGGTAGTGGCATAGGAGTGAAGGGTTACTGGTGTTGGGCCATTTATCAAACCACCGCTCATTGAGACAGAGGAGTTCATGTCAACTGTAAGGAATCCAGGCAGCTCCAAAGAGATCTACAGTGAGGTGGTGGGTGTTGGGGCAGAGGTGAAAGACAACCAGGTGGTGGCTCCAGGTATGACATCCAAAAATATAAATTAGGTAGTTAGGGGAAATTTATATTAATTTGTATGCTTATGATACCTCTATCAATTGAAATTTGTGTGTCTAGGGACATCTAGCATTGAGATACAATGACCACCTGCACATGAAACATTTTTGATATGGGTTAAATGTATTACTCTCTAAGAATACTTGCATTTGCATGAATAGTTGATTTATTCAGGCTTAGTTATCATATGTTATTCCTGTTTCTATTTCTTTTATTTTTCTGTTTTTTTGGTGTATTCACAAGTGAGGTACTGTCTGGTACCAGTACTCTGGACATACCTTAGCTTAATGTCAGAGGAATGGTAGTCTCTGATGATGATGGCAGTGATGAGCAGGCACAGTACAAGATTGCAAAGATTATGTCCAGCACTGAGATTGTGGCTCCCACATCCCCTATCCACAATATGTACACAGTCATTATACCTATGCATAACTATGACACAGAACCATCTTTCAGAGTCTTCAGTCCAAGAGCTCCGTCTCCTCTACCCACAACACCCCACTCTGATTACCTCTCCTCAGATCGGGTTTACCCCTTAGAAAATACCCACAATTATAAAACATTATGAACAGGATGATCAGTCTGCAGGAAACAAACACAGAGTAGCAAAAATGGACTATCTTATACAAGCTTTGAGGCTGGACTGCCAGGCCAGACAGGAGCACTAACTAAAAGGTGACAGTTTGGAAGAGGTATGGAGAGGGGGGATTGTTGAAAAGGATGGAGGAAGATAGTTTGGAATTGCTGCTATGGTAAGTACATAACTTTTGTATCCAAAGTTGTTTTTTTTCTGTCCGTTCCCAACCTGGGATGGGAAAGAACAAAAGACTGACCTGCCACTACCAGAGGAGATTCCAGCCTCCACCAAATGTAGTGACAACAAACATTTGTTAGTGACACTGGAATGTTCATAGGATGAGTTACATAGGACCATTGAACAGCAAGAGTCTACTGTAACACTAGTGGAATCTCTCTAAAGGTACTAGATAAATAGAGGCAGCCATATGCCCAAGGAGAAAAGAACTAAAGCGGCAGAAGGTTTGTGCACCTGCAAGCTATGACCAGCCTTTACACAAAGAGAATTCAGTTTGATAATAGCAGTTTGGCTATCTGAGTGACTGTATCCAAACAGCAAGTGATAAATTCTAGTACTTGAACCTGTTTCAGGAAGTACTTCATATTTCACTGTTATACCCAAGGACAGACACAGCTGGGGCATGGAATCTCAGGCCTTAATTAGGGATGCCTTCATGGAAGCAGTCAGGTGCCAAACACTCAGGTAAGAGAAGACCTGGAAACCTTGCAGCCCAAGCCAGGGTGCCACTACTGCCATGCATTTGCTGAACACCTGAGGAGCTGTGGTAAGACAAAATGGCACAGCCTGAATCTAGTAATAATTGGCCCCAAGCAAAAAGTACAGAAGCTTCTTGGAATGCATTGTTATCCTTATGTGATGGTAGGCATCCTTGAGATACACTGAACACATCCAGTCATCTTTCCTCAGAAGAGGTAGAATGGATTGCACCGTGACCATCCAGAATTTGGTCTGTTTGACATTGATTCAGCTTGCCAAGATCCTGTTTTTTCTTCTCTACTAAAAAGAATCTTAAATAGATCTGGATCCTCATTGGTTAGGTGGAACTACTAGGATGACTTAGTTGATAAGCAGTTTCTGGATTTCCATTGCTGCACCATTTCTATGGTAGGGTGGCATGTCTGGAAGGGATTTTTGCGAGTCTTTGGGAGTGAACAAAAAATGAATTTTAGAATCATTGGCACAACTCTCAACATCCATTCATCTGATGTAATGGTCTCCCACGCTATTAAGTAGAGATCAAACAGACCCTCAACTACCTCCAGAGTGCATCAGTCAGCCAACCCTTCAGAGGCACTGGAATGACTTTCCTCAGAAAGCTCCATGGAAGCCCTGATTCTGTGGGCTGCCCCTGCCCTGTGGGAGGCATCCATTATAGTTGCACACCCTGCCATGGGGGGGGGGGGACTTTCACTAGGTGCATCCTGGAAAAGATGTTGTACTTTATGAACAAAGAGATGTTTCCACCCTTCTAGTTCCTAGAGAAGGAACACTGAGGGGTAGAGAAGTGAACTTCAACAGTAGACTGAGTCTTTTTGTCCTGCTCAGTTCTAGTCAATATCTCTTTGACCTTTGGGGCAAACAAGGAAGAACCATCCAAAGAGGCATTAACATAGGATACTCTGAAGCAGTCTGCAAAGTTACATAAACACATCTAGTCATGATGGCATATGGCAATACTGGTGCCTGCTGCACGAGACATTCCATTGGTTGTGTTGGACAACAGCTTCATGGAAACATTGGCTATGGACTCATTGTAGACCACTATGACTCCAAAGTTTTTTGAGCCTCCAAAGGCTGCTGGATCTTAAAGACCTATGAGATTTCAGTGACAATGTCCCACTGAAGTCTCATCAAATGAGCAAGATAGTTCAGAGCACACAAAGCAAAAGTGGCTGAAGCGTATGAGCACTTTTCCAACTGATCCAAAGCCAGAGACTCTCTGTTGGGCAGATAGACCAAGGAATTTGCTTGAGAGATGTCCTTTTTTCATGACAGCTGCAATCATGATGGCATATATGGCCAGACCTGTGGTCCAGTGCAGTCTGTCCTTAGAAGGAGCCACAATTTTATCTGGTTTCACCACAGTGGGTTTTCTCCAAGCTCTCTGAGACATCAGGTCTATAAGATCATCTCGAGAGATGCCCACCCAGAACTTGGAAGGGCCTGTGCCAAACACCTCTAAAGATAACTACTACACCAGGAAAGGGGTTCAGTGGTCCATCCCCCATATTATTTCTCAAATTCAAGCAAATCACCAAAGGAGGCATCACAAGGAATTTGGGCACGCAATCCCATTCATCATGGTTGATGTCCTAGGTGAGGGATTCCTCAGGGGAAATCAAAGTGCTTCTTCTTACACCTGCTCTTTCTATGCATTTCCCTGGAATAAAAAATGTGGGTGGAGACAAAGAAGAGACTGGGGCCCTGAATGCAGAACAGTCTACAGATCTATAAATGTAGGCTGTCCCAGAGGCAAGTGACATAGATTCATAAGCACAGTAAGTTGGAGGAGACTGGGATGCATCTGATTTAAGTGCAGAAGCTCCCATTTCTGAACAGGAGAGGATCCTCTCCATGACAAAGGCTGAAACCGAAATTGGCTGGCTGGACCCAGCTCTCCTCAGATCCAAGTACCCAAGCAAGCCAGCAGTATCAACTAAATCAGTTCCAGTAATGAGACTGGAGCTGAGCTATCGACAGCCAAAGCACCCAGCAACAGGGATGACTCTGAGATCCTGAAGGTTGACACTGACTCCAGGGCACCTGCTCAGAGCACTTGGCTCCAATGTGCAACCAGCTCTGACAATGCCAAGGATAGAGTTGGCACCTGAAACAGCCAATCTGCGGGCACTACCATAAGTTATGGAAGCATAGTCACACCTCATGCCTGGAACAGAGGGAACCGTGGGAGGAATACCAACACTGTCAGCAGAAACCTCAGGCCTCAGAGTTGAGGTGGTGAGAATAATACATAGCTGCATCCAGGCCTGAAGACAGGATTGCAACAGTTGCTGCAGATCCAACAGCTTGCGGTTTCTGACTGAACTGGCAGACCTAGATGAAGAAGGTGGCTTGGACAACCTCTTATTTGTCATTGGATCCAAACGGGTAAAGATGGGACCTGAGGAGGAGGGATAGTAACCTGGAGAAAAGCCTGCTAGAGTAATAGGGCAAGGGAGACTGGAATCTACCTAAATAGTTGGTAGGGACTTTAGCCAAAAAGGGACTGGATATGCTCAGGGTAGGGATGTTGGAGTACTCAGAGAAAACAGCATCGGAGATAAGGGCTAAACTGGCACCAATGGACCTGAAGGGGTCACGGCAGGAGGCTCCACAAGACAGTATACCTTCATCTGTCCCTCAGTAGGCAAAGAAGAGCATTTGTGATCTTCCTAATCTTTTCTGCAAGACTTGGAGTCCTTGTCCCACCCCTTCTGTCACTTTTCTGGTTTTGTGCTAGGGAACACAGAGAAGAAAGAAGCAGTGGAGGGCTGAAGAAGACACTTGACAACAATATTGGCTCATTTCTCATTAAGGGCTTGAATGGCAAAAGCTATGCATACTTGGTATTCTATGACTAAATGGACAGTGCCCAAACAAGCACACATTCATGCGTGTCTTGCGGCAGCAGTTTATGTCCACAGGAAATACATTTTTTAAACACTGAAGCTTTCTCCATATTCAGGAGAATCCAGAATCTACAACACACATACCTCAACTGCAGGACAGAAAAATATTTAAGCTACCTAGGAAAAACACAGAGAAAAATCTGTAAGAAGCTACTTTAACTCTATCACTACTAATAATTAACACTGTAATAACTGTTTTCAAGAAAGAAAAATGTAAGGGCAAGAAATGCATAATAACTACACATTAGTCAAAGCATACAACTAAACCCATTAAAAAATTACACCAAACTATAATTGTCACTAATACTTATCAATGCTTTAACTAAAGGGTAGAGAAAAAATTAGCAAACTATTGAGCTAAATCATCTGAAAAAGGATACAAAGCTGGCAGAGCTCTCAACCAAGATCCAAACACAATGGCAGCAAATGAGATCTGGGAAGAGATTGTTAGAGTGGATGTATAGAGAAGGTGGAGCTTTTGGACTGAGAATTCTGAAAGGTCTGGCATCAGATCTGATACCCCAAAGGATAACAGTAGACTGAAAAGAAAACATGGGATACACTGCTGCTTCGCTGTTCAGATCTTCAGTGCAACTCTAATTATTCTTGGAAGTTGTTTTACCTGGTCATATCATTATGTCTTATTTGAGCAATAGCTTGTTAACACCTCCCCTCCTTAAGTATGTCATTGTGGAAACAGGAAGGCATCTTCTAAATTCAAATTTGCAAGAAATCTATTTGGCGATCAACAGAGATGGTTCATTCTAGAACAGGTCAAAAAGTTATGGGAGCTACTTGAGTTACTGGAGGATACCCCGCGGAGACAGTTCAAGCTATACTGCCTGCTAGGGGTCTGCCAGTTCTGTTTTGGTCTTAAAATCCAGAAGCAGTAAGGGACAGTATATGTTTTAATGAGAAACAGCCAGCTGTTGGTTTAGATATTAAATTTTCTTTCTAAACATTATCTGCCCTTTTGAATTTCTTCTATTCCTTAGCAAGCATATTCTATTTGCATATGTCTTTTTCAAATGTAAAGTTTTGTTTTATTTATGCCAGGTAAAGAATTATATTGTGCAGCCCTAATTGTTTGTGTATGTGTTTTACATAGCTTAAAGGCTTATGTATTTTACCTGCCCACTGAACGGTAAGTGCTCAGACCATACTCCAAACCTGGGGAGGGCACTGACACTGGATTGTTACCACCTACCTTCTCATTCTTCAAATGTGTGCATGTTGGGAGTGTATGTGGTGTGCAGTCATGCACAAAACTATTTTGGTCAAGTTTTAAACACTGTTGGTAAAGTTTCACTGAAAGGCAATGGGCTCAGTATGAAGATGAAGTCCTGGACAACCTGTAATTATAATTCTGATCTGCAACTGTCCGGTATGAAGTTTATTTGGGTGTGGCAGCATTTGGCTATTACCCAAGGAAGCAGTCATATTTACAGTATACCCTTAAGGCCAACTCACCTTTGCATATAATACAGGTGGTAGTCAAACCCTATATGTTGGTCTGGTCAACACCATGAAATATATGCATCGGCAGTGTGGTTTTAATACCTATATTCCCTGCTTGTCACAGACTGCACAAAATTACAGTAAGCAAGTCTGTCTTATTATAGTTAATAGACAATCAAATAGTTTGTGTAGCTCTGCAGCATAGTATAGAAGAGCAGCTAAATGTTCCTGCAACAAAATATTGCCAGTTTTGGGTGTATCAAGCAAAACACTGAAAGCACGGATCTCTGCCAATACAGTGTGAGTTAATAATTATTTAATTCAAGGCAGTGCAAAGCAGACAGATATTAAGCAATGTTTTCATAATGTGAAATTAATTACTTGAAATAAAACAGTAATAATAGCTCTAGCTTCTTCAAAGCATGCAGAACATTAGTAAGTAATTGGTCAGCTTCTTTTATATTTTTTACCCATAAACTAATAACGACAGATTTGGGAGGCTGTGGCAGTGCAGCAGTTAGTGTTGTTGCCTCACAGCAAGTGGTTCTCTGGTTCGATTTTTGGCTGGGGTGCCTTCTCTATGGAGTCTGCATGTCCTCCCTGTGGTCACATGGGTTTCCTCTGGGTACTCCAGTTTCTTCCTGCATTTCAAAAACATGCAATAGGTGGATTGGATATTCTAAATTAGCTGTAGGTGCCAGTGAGTGTGTGCGTGAGTGAGTGGTATGGATGAACTACTGTGACAGGGTTAGCTACCCAGTGGTGTAAATCTTGGCTCGAGGTGATTGTCACTGTTGAAGTGACACCCCAACTCCATGTATAAAATGGGAAAAAGGGGTTGAGGAAGGATGGATTGATAATGATGACATATTTGTGATACAGATCAGATATGGCAGTTGGATGCCAAGCAATGTTCTTAAAGAAAGGATTACAGAATTAAAAAATAAATTCAAGAGAATAATGACTTCAGTCAATATGCATCATAACTATAAACAGAAGTCCAGTGCTATATTAGTTAGATCTGAGTATAGGTACTTAAACCTGATAGCAAAATAATGCACTACGATAAACAGCACTGAGAATATGCACGTGCTAATAAAATACATTCTGGCCATTTATGAACTGAAGAGCATCCTGGACAAAAAATGGTGGCAACAGGGAGTATACCTATCAACTGTCCAGATTTTTCCCTTATATTTTTTTGGTCAGTGAAGATTTAATTCACCAAATAATGACAGACATTTAAGTTTCAGATTTCATATCCTTCAGAAAATGTATGGTAACACCAAAGCTTTTATTCTAGCAACTTTCTAAGTTTATATGGGCAATATTTAAAATTTACTGTACTTTTGGGCTTTAGTCCCCCCATTACTTTTGGCTTTGTCCAGATTTTGTGTGTTAAGAGATTGAGAGGTATGACAGGGAGTACACTTAAAATATTCAGGTACTTCATTGCTAATTGTCAGGAATACCTCTCCAGGTGTGGAAGCACTGGTATGAAAACAATACAAGTTGCCCCAGGTTAGATGCTGCAACCTGAGAAGCACTCCAGGAAGCTGGTCTTTTATTCAGAGCCTCAGTGTTGCTAAACTAGACAGAATGAAAACTGAAGAAGTGACCACATATAGCAGAGTTAGCAGATCCAGTCATACTGGAGTGCCTTCCAAAAAGCACAACATTTCAGAGGTTTGTTTCCACCCTTCAGGATTAAAAACACATACAAGTCTTTTCTGCAGGGCTGATAGCCCACTGCATGAGAAACAGAGGACTAGACAGGGTTTTTCATATCAACAAGGTCACTTGTCAAATTTCATTTTATCATCCATTATATTTTGCTGTTTGTGAAATCCTTGGTACGTAAAATACAGATAAATAAGTGGACCCTTTGGTATAAGGATGAAAGGTGTGGAACATAAGGTTAGTTTATTTTTTTAATATCATGTTGCTAATGATGGCCAAATCAGAATAGTCTCTTCTTGAATCAAGGAATGTGAAAAATGTTAGTAGAAATTTTGGGATGTAGGTGTAACAATGAGAAATTATCAGTACTCTTGTTAACAATAAGGTGGTTTACCAAATATAAATAATGCCTGAGTAACAGCTTGTCACATATAGTAGATGCACATTCCCTCACTGAACTATGGTAGGATAATAAGGAGGATGAAAGAGCAGGAATGAAGGAAAGGCAGAGGGTGGGCTAGTAGTTTTTTTGAATAAGGTCATAAATGTGCAACAGGAAGGTGACCCAAAAGGTGGTTTGTGAAACCTAGGTCCTTGTATGATGTCAGGGAGGAAATACTTAAAGCATGAACTAAGATTATTTGGTAGAATTTTTTTTTCCTTTCAACCTCTCAATCTAGCTCTACCTACACTACTGACTCATTTGTTTCTCTATTTTGGACAGTTATCTGTAGCCAGGGCCAGCCTTGGGTCAACTGGTGCACTAGATGAAAGGTTGTATGGTGTCCCCCTGCTGCCCACTGCCCCTCCACTCCCACACATATCACCTGGTACCCACAGCCTCCCACCTACCAACACCATGCAGATTATTTTGTTTATTCCATTTCTTACAGTTTCTGTTACTGTTCAGCTTTTTTGTCTGCAGTTATTCATTCATTCACTCATTCAACATGGTTTGTCTGGGCAAAACTGCACTCTGATAACTGAAGTCTGTATCTTTCTCATGTGGAGTCCTGCCAGGGGTATCATGAGAATCACAGAAGAAATGAAACCCCAAACTCTGAGGTATTCCCTCTCAGTGACCAAAGTCTGAGTGGAAAACCCCCCAAACAGTTCTAGATCTATTTTTCCTGTGGAAGAAAAGCTCTTTGAACTGTGGTGCCGAGCTGACATCCTAGAAACATAATCCTGTGAGGAGGCAAGATAGACTTTTGAATATTCTCTTGGAATCACAGCTTATGTAAGAGATCTCTCACCCAAGAGTGAGAATCCTGACATTCTGAAAAAGACTCTGCAAAGATAAACAAGTCATCTAAATATGGAAAAAATGTGGATACCCTGCAGCCTGCAATGAGCTATAACTGGAGCTAGACACTTTGTGAACACTCTTGTTGCACTGGAAAGTCCAAAGAGAAAGGTAGAGAACTAATAATGTGATCCAGACACACAAAACCTTACGAAATGCCTGAAGTCTGGATGAATATGAATATTATAAACCTCTTTTAAATCTAGTGCTACAAGGAAATTTGAATGAAGAAGAAGATGTAACAGGTTGTGAATTGACACCATTTTGGATTTGGGATCAATCACAAACAAGTTGAGGAAAGAAAGATCAAGAACCGGACTCAAACCATTTATAATGTCAAGAAGACTTATTTAAAGACCTGTAAAAGAGACCTATAAGTAAAAAAGGGGCTATAATTAAAATATGTATGTGTGTGTATGTATATATATATATATATATATATATATATATATATATATATATATATATATATATGGATCTACCTGACTACATCGACAGTTCACAACAGCGACAACGAGTCAGAAGATCGACAAGTCAGAAGACCGACGGAGGAAAACACCGACACGGAGAACACCGACATGGGGAAAGGATGTGTAAGTATGCAGTAGTGACGGACGTTAGGGTGCGAGTAAGGTAAGTGTGCGATGTTGACGGTCTGTAGGGATAGGGGTGGGATAAGTGAGTTAGAGTTAGGGCGCGGGTTAGGTAAGGGTGCGAGTAAGGTAAGTGTGCGATGTTGGCGGTCTGTAGGGATAGGGGTGGGATAAGTGAGTTAGGGTTAGGGCGCGGGTTAGGTAAGGGTGCAGTAGTGATATTTTTTGGGTTGGGGCGGGTTAAGTGAGTTAGGGTTAGGGCGTGGGTTAGGTGAGTGTGTGATAGTGACGGACCTTAGGGTTAGGGTTTTGGTTAGGGTTGTAGATAGTTGTGCATGCAAGGGTTAGTGTTGGTTTGTAAGGATTTTGGTGTGCTTGTGTTGTGTGTGTGGGTTTTGGACAGGGGATTTGTTTTGTTTGTTGTTATGATGTGTCGAGTGTATGAGGTGTCGTGTTTGTGAACTGTCGATTATTTGGTGTCGGTGAAGTTGTTGTCGCTGTTGTGAACTGTCGATGTAGTCAGGTAGATCCTTTAGGTTTTTATTTGTCCGGGCTTCTAGTTTGTAATTATAGGATTGAGTATCTGATGATTTACCATCTGATATGCCTTTTGTGCATATTAAGATCTATTTTTATTTATTTCAAACACTGTGTCTTTAAGGATTTGCGTATGTCATACGCAAAGCACGTATATCAGTACTTGCCTTTCTACTTTCTAATGCACACTGAGGACGCTGTGAGCGAAACCGGCCACCGGTTTGTGTTGTTGGGCTGTGGTTGCCTAATAAAATACTTTTTCACTTTATGCTGACCGTGTGAATTTTTTCGAGTGCTGGGATTTTCTTTGTGGACTTTATATATATATATATATATATATATATATATATATATCTGGGTCTACTTCATTTGCCCGAACTTCCATCTGCCCAACACCCATTTGCCTGAGACCAAAATTACCGAAATTTCATTTGACCAACACGTCATTTGACCAACATTTCATCTGACCGACAAGCATTATTGGCAAGAAAATGGGATATGCCCCCTTCCCAACTGTAATGCGACCCTGGAGTTGGAATATACAGTTAGGGGGGTGTGGGGAGATGTGGGGGGGTGAAGCCCCCCACTAAATGTCATATTATATTATTTAGTTTTGCTTTAATATTGCTTAGTAAAACAAATGTAAGTGGGGGGCTTTGCCCCCCCCACACCCCCTAACTATATATTCCAACTCCAGGGTCGCACTACAGTGGGGAAGGGGGCAGATCCCATTTTCTTGCCAATAATACTTGTCGGTCAAATGAAATTTCAGGCAAATGGGTGTCGGGCAAATGAAGTAGACCCATGTGTATATATATATATATATATATATATATATATATATATATATGGTTTACTATTGAAAATCGACGGCACTTGACAGTCGGATAGTCGAACATATAAGGTCGTAAACAAGGATGTCGAAGACAAAATAATCAAACTAGGAACGGTTTTAGCATGGGTCAAGGTAGGTGTTCAGTATTATTCCCTACTACAAACATCTTCCCTACCTCGACCCATGTTAAAACCGTTCCTAGATTGATTATTATGTCTTCGACATCCGTGTTTACGACTTTATACGCTCGACTATCCGACTGTCGCCCGCATTTTCAATAGTAAACCTATATATATATATATATATATATATATATATATATATATATATATATATATATATAAAATACACACACACTGTCATTTTATACAATTGTGTGAATGCAATAAAATCAGGCTTTAAAGAATAAAAAACATTCAACCCTTGTACCGTTTTTTTGGCTTTGGTGTGAATTTTTGTTCCTGTGGAGTATCTTTATTTATTGTCACACCAATTTTATTGCCAGGATATTCTTTTTTTGTTGCATTTTGACTGTTTCTGCTTATTCTGCCAAACATTAAACAGACGTTTATTTTACCTTCTACCAGTGATGTATTTGCAAAGCCAATTCAACACATTGATGACCTAATGGACCTAAAAGGTAATCCACAACTAAGTGGCTTGTCTAACACAATTGCTGCTGAATCGGATGCTATTCTGAAACAAGTGTATTTAAAAAAGACATTCATCGTCTACTTAACTTAATGTATAGTTTTAAGTGATTGCAATGGCAACGTCTTCTATTCAATGCATATACTGAGCTCAAAGCCGTCCCAAGAGGTTTACATGTTTTAAAGTTACCCACTTATAGAGAAACCTATCCTGAGCTGCTTAGAAGATGGCAACAACTGAATTTACAGCTATACTTTCACTATATGATGCTCATGAACGAATATTTTGAGCCAACAGAGAAGCAGCTTAAGTTACAAATATCACAACTATTTGACAAATTGGTAAATAAATTTGAAAATAACACACAGACAATGCTCTTAAATAATGCGGTTGAAAAATTTATGCAATATGAACAGCATCTTATTGAAGTTAAGAAACATAAACTTAGATGGGATCTTAATGACTTCCGTGAAGGTAATGCTTTTTCTTGGCCCAACCCTGTAAGAACCAATCAAAAGGAGTCCACAAAGAAGCAACCTACCAATCTAGATCAGGAGGAGGGCACTGAAGGAGTAGCTGACATCACTAAAAATCCTCCACAGAAACAAACTGCTCACAACATTGAAACGCAGCCTCAAGCAGTTCAAAAAGTTGTTATAGATTCAAATCTAGTCTCTGCATTAGTCCCAGTGAAACTATTGGAAGTATATACTATCGCTCCTAATACAAATCATAACACCCAAAGTTTATCTACTACAAAAAATGTTTTATTCCAATTCAAGGAACCATTTCCCATTCCACCCAAGCGGAAATGGTTCAACAGCCAACTGGAAAGGAAAAAGAGCAAGACAATGTACTAAAAGGTACTGTACCATATAATATTGTGTATAACTTAACTAAATATAAACTTCATGAAAATGAACGTAAGGTACCAAATAAGGGCCTTACTTTTGTACCTGCTACTACAGCAAACATTTCACGTACTATTACTGAATTTAAAATGTTTGTTCTTCAGTTAAACCTTGAAGTATTTTTTCATCAACAAGCCCCTTCAGGACATACTATAGACAACAAATATAAGAGATCTAGTACTTTTGTACCACCTGCTAATCAAATTATTTCATCCTTTGAGAAACTGGGTGAACATGATTTACACAGGGACTTACATATAGAACCAAAGAAAAATACTTTTTTTAACATTAGTAAAGAAGAAAATGATGCCATTAAAACACTACAAAATAACAGAGAGACTGCAATTAAACCCACTAATAAGGGTGGGGTGTGGTTGTATTAAATGCCACTGATTATATTGTATCTATGAATGAGCCTTTAACAGCAAAAGATTAAGTTTATATCAATTCCATTGAAGTTAAGAAAATTATTCAGCAAGTTTCTTTAGCTTTAATAAATATGTTAGAAAGTGGTATTATTGATAAGAAATTATTTGATTACTTTAAAGTGAAAAAAAAACACTAATACCAGTTATATATGTTATCCCAAAGATACACAAATGTTTAGTTAACCCACCACTACGACCTATAGTTTCAGCACATGATTGGGTTACTCAGCCCATTTCCAAGTATTTAGAACGTGAATTTAAACAGATCTTGTTAACTTCTACCACTATAGTTAAAGATAGTGCTGATTTTTTTGGAATCTTTATATCAATGGTCTGAAACTAATAATGTGCTTATATGCTATTTAGTCACCCTGGACGTTGATTCTTTATTTACTTGTATCCTTAATGATGAAGGCCTCAAAATGTTCAGACTATACTATTGATTTTTTTGATATAACTCTTAAGAAAAATCTTACTGGCTCTTTAGATACTATGTTATATAAGAAACAGGTAAAATAATGCACTTATTTGTCTAGAGACAGTAAGCATCCTATATAAAATATCATGTTAAACAAAATGGCAAGAGTTAGTAGATTAAATACAAGAGGTGACATCTGTCAATTCCAGTTGCATAACATGGTGGACGATTTTGAGATACGTGGCTATCAGAGACAAAAAGCCATGTTGGCTAAACAAGAGATTACAGAGAAAAGGTGATCTATATATCAACCTATATTTTCTAATAAATATAAAAATAAGCGGAATAATAAAGTGTATAATAACAATATGGATAAAAAAATAAATTGTAGATATACCCTGGCATATGACCAGAATACAGCTACAGTTAAAGTCATTGTTAATAAATACTGGTCTCTTCTATCATACATCCTTGAACTGCAAAATGTATGTTTAGAGAAACCTTATTTTACTTACAGGAGATGTGCTAACTTAAAAAATAAATTATGCTACAAGGAACAGCATGACTGCCATTGATGTATCTATTTACTGGAAAATTGCAATAAAGAGAATTATATAAAAAAGGAACAGCATGACTGTAACATTTGAAAATATTCTAATACGTTGGGCACACGTAAATGTCATAAATGTGTTTTTTGCAAGTACATTTTTTACTCACACACATTTTCATGATCCAGTAAGAAATAAAAAGTTTACTATGCAGGCTTCTGGTAATTGTGAAACTAAGCACCTGATTTATATGGCTCTGCACAAAATGTGTTTGTTTGTGTCTTTTGGCTTTTCCCAGTTAGGGGGTCGCCACAGCGAAACTCTGGTCCGCTAATGATTGGTAGCTGATTTTTACATGCCGAGTTACCAGCCCTGATGCACAGCCTTCAACGAAGGTATGCCCACTCACACATATCTCCACGCAGAAGACGCTCTAGCTGAGAATCGAACCAGACAGCATCTTACTGTGAGGCAACAACGCTACCGCAGCACCAGCACCGCGGGTATTATCATTTTATATTGGTAAGACCAATCAGATGCTTAAGAATAGAATTAGTAACCACCTGTCAGAAATAAAAAGGAAAGCTATAACAAATGCCTTATATAAACACATTTTAGAGCAGAAGAACTACACGATTTTAGATTTTTTTATATTAGAAAAAATTAATGAATCTTTAAGAGGCAGAGATATAATTAACATCACAGAAAGATGTGAAAATTAATGGATACTATAGTTTAAAGACTTTTGTCCACCAGGGTTGAATGTTTTTTATTCTTTAAAGCCTGATTTATTCCATTCATACAACTGTATAAAATGACAGTGTGTGCGTGTGTGTGTGTGTGTGTGTGTGTGTGTGTGAGATATATATATATATATATATATATATATATATACATACACACACATATTTCAATTATAGCCCCTTTTTTAATTATAGGTCTCTTTTACAGGTCTTTCAATAGGTCTTATTGACACTGTAAATGTTTTAGATGTTCAATATAAGTAGATATTATATTTATATGAATTTAGATTTGTGTGTGTATCTTTTAAAGTTAAAAAACAAATGTACTGGCAATGAAACACAGCTGAATGAATAAATCAGGAAACAATCCAACAATAATAAAAAGGTTTATTCAGTAAGCGCTTTCGCAAAACAGTCACTTCTTCAGACAAAATTTTAAAAACATCCACACTCATATTATACATCCTTAAAAGTTTGACGAACCAATCATCAATACAAAACAATCAAACAATTAAGATACAATCAATTTAAAACTTATTACCCCTCTTCAACCTATGCTTTTTAATACTGGTTTTAAGGATATATACTCATTTAATCCTTTGCCTTGATGGGGTCTAAGTGTAAAAATCCAGCGTAGTTCACGATCTTCTGTATTATTAGCCAAGTCACCTATACGTTCATCCTCAGACAAAATGTCTATAACTATAAACCTGAACTGACACTTAGAGCCCATCTATGTCAAGCAACGTTCATTAGCACTCTTCAAGAAAAATCTTGATGAGTGGATGGGAAATAGGAAATACACCCTGGGGATCACTTCTGTGTCTCTGCTCGACAGTGAAACAGGAAAATAACTTTCTTGGGTGGCGTAAGCTATGGAACCTTGCTGGCTAGGCTTACATAGGCCCTTGGGCCGATAGCCTAGTACCTACCTATGATTGTTTCCTGATTTATTTGCTCATCTGTATTTCATTGCCAGTACATTTGTTTCTTTTGAGCTGTTCTGTTTTGGTCCCTGCACAGTTTATCATCACAGAGACTGTTTTTCTTCATCTTTTAAAGTTAACTGATGTTTGAATATGTGTTAATTGAGTTAGTATTTAAACAGCTGAGGCTAAGAGCTTAGATTATGCCTGAGGAAGCAGATTTATTTCTGTGAAAGTACTACTTCGAATGTACTAGTGACATTAAACCTTCTTGTACTGTTTTTTGGTTTTGGTGTGAATTTTTGTTCCTGTGAAGTATCTCTATTTCCAAGATGTCCCCAAAGGAGACATCCTTATGCGGAGATCTGGAGGACCTGTCCCCTTCATCGAGGTCCGTGTCCTCAATGAGCGACTCAGCAGGGGAGTCCAGGTGTCTCCTCTTACACGATCTCTTCCAAGGGACCTCCTCCAGGGGCAGCTTGGGGGAGGATTCAGAAGACAGGGGGACCCTGAGTGGGGTAGCTCCCACCTGAAGGCTAGCTCAGGAGGGCTGACCTGGGACAGGATGAGTAGGGTCCACTTAGAGGGGCTGGAATGGTCCCTGGAAGGCCAGGGAGGAAACTCTCTGGGAAGAAAATGACCTCTCTGTGACCCAGAAGGCTGAAGGACTGGGTGATGCCCCGTCTGCACTCCAGCAGGAAGGCCCACCTGGGAGAAGGACCAGAGCAGGTCAGAACCTCCAGTCCTCTGGGCAGTACCGGCCTCAAGCCATCAAGGGCCAAAACATCAAGGGGAAGGGACGGTCTAAAAATACAGGTCTGGAACCCCCACCCAAGGACTTCCAGACAACAACTCGGATCCAGGACTCTACCTGCTCAGAGGTAGGCTGAGCAGAAATAGTCAGGGACTCAGATAGGGCAGGGACAGAAGGGTCCCCAGGAATCCCCATCTCCCTCCCAATGTGATCCAGGGCCAGAAAGTCTGAAACCAACCTGGTTGGATGAGAAGAAGTGAAAGAGGGAGTAGGAGATGGTCTCCTAGCCAGATGGGCAGGGAAAGAGAGAGAGAAACTCAAACTCAATCTGAGCCTTGAAAAAGGACCTCATCATCCTGTCCCTATCAAAAGGGAGTAGACTCCTGGAGGACCTAGAGGAGGGGCTGGGATGGTCCCTGGAAAGCCAGGGAGGAAACTCATCTGGGAAGAAAATGACCTCTCTATGACCCAGAAAGCCGAAGGACTGGGCGATGCATTGTCTGCACTCCAGCAGGAAGGCCCACCTGGGGAGAAGGACCAGAGCAGGTCAGAACCTCCAGTCCTCTGGACAGTACTGGCCTCAAGCCATCAAGGGCCGAAACACCAAGGGGAAGGGACCAGTCTAAAAAACAGGTCTGGAACCCCTACCCAAGGACTCCAGGGTGATAACTTGGACCCGGGACTCTGCCTGCTCAGAGATAGGCTGAGTAGAAATAGTCAGGGACTCAGACAGGGCGGAGACAGAAGGGTCCCCAGGAATCCCCATCTCCCTCCCTATGTGATCCAGGGCGAGAAAGTCTGAAACCAACCTGGTTGGATGAGAAGAAGAAAAAGAGGGGATAGGAGATGATATCCTAGCCAGATGGGCAGGGGAAGAGAGAAACTCCAACTCAGTATGAGCCTTGAGAAAGGACCTCATCATCCTGTCCATATCAAAAGGGAGTAGACTCCTGGAGGACCTAGAGGAGGTGGATGACCTAGCCAGGGATGGGTGCCTAGATTCCCCTGGACCTCCCCTCTAAGGAACTAACTATGTGCCTGGAGGCAGAAGGGGACCGCTCCAAGCTAGAACCCAAGGGGGAATTATCAATAACAATAGTGGGATCCAACATTGAGCCCAGATCTGACCTCCTCGGATCTGAAGAAAAAGTAGGATATGAGCTCTTGGGTACCACATGTCTCAGATCCTAGGAAGCTGGATCTGGGTCCAACTGGATCTGATGGCCTCGAACTAGAAACCTTAGATCTGAGAGTGGACTCCCATGACCTCGGATCTGAGGGCCTTAAAGTGGAAGCCCCAGATCCAAGAGAGTTGCAGATCTTAGGATCTGAAGGCATTGAATTTGACAGAGTTGAGGCTGGAGTCAGATCTGAGGCACTCGGATATGACAGCCTTGCCTTTTTGAAGGAAGAAAACCCTGGAGGTGGGGGGGTCTTCCTTTTGTGCTCAGAGGGTCCAGACTTGGTAGGAAACTGAGCCAAGGGACCCCTTGAGCCAATCTTTTCAGAAGGAACTTGTTTCAGCACTCGACCAAAGCCCTGGGGTTAAATGCGGCACAAATGTCACATTCAACCTCCAGGTGGTTGGCATCCAAACAATAAAGGCACTCCTTGTGTGAATCAGAAACAGGCATTTTCTGACCACATGAGGAGCACTGTTTGAAGCCAACATGCTTGCCGGTCATAATGGTGAAAGCCTAAGCCACAGGAAACAAGCTAATTCAATCCGGGAAACAGGCAGAGGTCGGTTACCAGAAAGACCAGCCAAAAACTACTTACATACAAAAATAAACTATAAGAAATGCAAAAACTATAAAAGCTACTCCCAAAAAAAAGAATATAGCACAACTACAAGAAGCTAACCTAGCAGTATGGAAAAAAGGCGGCAAAATAGATATACCCAATAACATTATAAAAAGGGGATGGGAGGCTGACTATGAATAGTACAGAAAAGTATAACACTACAAAACCACTAAGAACTACCAAAAGGGGTGAAGAAAGACAAGAAAAATAGTGTACTTATCTCACTGCGAGCTGAGCCAAGAAACCTACATCTGTAGGTGATTTCAGCAAATGATATCTGAGTGGTTAGAGGGCAATGAGGTATTATGGGAGTTGGAGGAGCTTGAGTCTGTAAAGTGCCATCTCAGATCCAATGTTGGATCCAAGACCCAACAGTGAGGAATAGTGACCTGGATAACATCAGATCTAATAGTAATTAGAACTTCCTATATTGAAATGGGGGATATAGTAAATTTGCTAACCGATAAATTTAGCTCCAGTTTCCCCCCCGAGGAATTACCTCTACTATTTCTCCCCAACTATCACTATAAACACTGCAACAATGGGTCCTGATAATATTCCAGGATGCCTCCTAAATAGCTTGAAACATGACCTAGTCAGGCCCAAGAATCTCTGTTCAACTACAGCCTCCAGTCAGGCTTCATCCCTAGGGAATGGAGGATTGCAATGGTCATCCCTCTACACAAAGGCTGACCATCATCAGACCCAAGGAACTAAGATCCATAATTTTGATTAGTCTTATATGCAAGGCCATGGAAAGCATAATTGTAAACCTGATAAACAAAGACGTAGGAAATCTTCAAACACTAGACCCATCCCAGTTCGATTTTGTCAAGGGAAGGTCATTCCTACTAAACTTGGTGGACTTCTTCAAGAAGGTCACTAGTGCCATGCGTGAGGGCAAAACAGTACATACTTCCTACCTTGACATGGCAAAGGTATCTGACACAACACCTCAGTCAGGTATTATAGACAAGCTCTCAAATTTATGCATAAATCCTTGTCAACCGATGAATAGCCAAATGGCTCACAGATAGGACATGAGTTTAGGGTGGGGGAAATCCACTTCTACCAAGAGGCCTGTTACTAGTGGTGTCCCACAGGGCTCGGTACTGGGACCTCTCCTGTTTGAAATATACTTCTCTGAAGTCAAGGCAAATGTAGAGGGCCTTTGGTTGACCTAATTTGCTGACAACTGCAAGCTGGTTGCAATCATTGAATCCTCCAAAGATGTACATATCCTCCAGGAAGGTCTGACACAGACAAATAACTGATGCCAGAACCATGGCCTAAAACTCAATGCAAAAAATTACATAATTACACCCTTCAGGAAGACACTACCCCTGCAAATTAGACATTGATAGCACTCCCCTAACAGTAAAGCCTGTTGTAAGAGACTTGTGAGCTCAGGTTGACAGCAACCTGAATTTTGTCCACCATATGTATAAGGCAGTCAGAAAATCCTTCTACATAGCACAACTTATAAGTAAGGGCATGGCATCCAGATCTAAAGAGATCGTAGTCCCACTATGCTTAGCCCTCATTAGACCAACAACAGAGTACAATGTACCCATTGGCATGTACCTGACCAGGAATGTGCAGCAACTGGAGCAGCCACAGAGGTTCCTACTAAAAGAATACAGGGAGTAAATAATATGTCCTATGCAAACAGCCTCAAAGCCCTGTCCCTGCATGTGGTCTCCTACTTCTATGCCTAACCTACAAACCATTCTCCAGTCCAGCCCTGGTGAATCTGCTACACATTTGCAAAACAAACTGTGCTAGAATTACCCAGTCTAAGGATCTAAACATCATCTATGACATAGACAAAATATGCTGGAGGGATATGTATGTGTCTCAGAGATAACCCTTCTCTGGAACAGACTCCCCATTCATGTGAAACAGAGCTCCTCCCTAAGCCCATTCAAAGCAATTTGGACGAATGGATGGAAAATAACAAATTCACCCCTGGCTTGTCACCCATGGCCCTTATGAACAGGGGCAGTTTTTAGATGTCCCAAATCACAGGAATATACCAAAGCCATTCTAGCCCATGGGCATTGATAATTGTGAAATTTTGGGCATGAACGGCTAAGCTGAAAAATAGTCATTAGCCTAGTAACCTCCTATGATCCTATAAATAGTCATTCTGACTTTTTGTACTGTCCTTGGTTATGGGTGTTTCCGGAATTCATCTTGGAACCCCATTGCCATTTCTTTTTAAATATCTGCCTACCTGTTTTTTTTTGGGTTTTTTTTCAGACTGATTTACTTTGTTTTGAGGAGTTAGAAAATCCCTTGGAAAATTCAGAAAAGGAGGGCTCCTGTATTAGCTTGCCCCTTTCATCATGCATTTTGATCACCTCTGCAGTGGAGGGCCAAAAACTAAATCTATATCCAAAGAAGAATTGAAAATCTCATTTTAAGATAATCTGGGAGGTTCTGAAAACCCAGCCATGCAAACCTCCTCAAAACAGTACCAGTGGAAGAAGCATTAACATAGTCAATACACTCACTGCATACAATGAGTAGTGACTTGAACAACAGAAGAAATTAAATTATTTAAAGCAGATTTTTCCTCATAAGAAGAAAACTACAGATAATGCATTCCTCATACTTTCAGTCAGAACAAACCTTAACATCTGAGCACACCAATTTAAAATTCTGAATATCAAACTTGCAGAAGCGTATATATTTTTCCCAAACTTTAAATGATCTTTCCATCCTTACAACAGAGAGTAGCATTTGAAATAAAAAGAATGATGTACTTACCATAACTTGGTGTCTGTGCTATCCAGCTTCATTATTCATCACAGATGGGTCTTGGATCCGACCTCGGATCTGAGTCGTCAACTACTCAGGCAGATCTAGAGCCCAAGCTCCTCTCCTCCCATAATCCCTTGCAAACTTCTAACCCTCAGATAAAGTTTGCTAAATTAGGGGAAACACAGAAATAACTGCACTAGAAGGCTAAAAATATAGTAGCTCAACATAAGCCAAATCTGCCTCACCAGAACCCCCGGAAGAAAGGGGTAAGGAGGGTGGTAATTTGATGAATGACACTGAACAGCACAGATGCCAAGTTATGGTAAGTACATAACTCTTTGTCTGATGCTATTCGTGCCATTATTCATCACAGATGGGTCAGAGTCCCCAGCTACTATGTATCCTGAGTGGCCTCAAGGAAGGATATGCTGGAGCACGGAGGAACTAAAGCAAGCCCTGTTCCTAGACACCAAATCCAATTTATAATATAAAATGAAAGTATGTGGATTAGACCAAGTTGCAGCAGCACAAATCTCATCAATGGAAAGTCTAGCCAAGAAGACTGACGACGTAGCATCAGACCTAGCAGAATGAGCCTTAACTGGTCTGGGTAACTCTAAATGCCTACTAGCATAAATGAAAGAAATACAACTAGCAATCCACCTGGAAATAGTCACTTTGGAAACTGTCTGGCACCTCCTGTTTTGAGAGAAGGCCACAAAGAGCTGGTCTGACTTCCTAAATTCCTTAGTCCTTTTTAAATAAAATTGCCTATGAATGTTTAAACAATGCAAAATATATTCTCCGTTATTAGAATAATTATGGAAGAAAACAGGTAGTTGAATTGATTGATTGAGATTAGCTTCTGAGGCCACTTTGGGAAGAAAGGAAGAATTTGTTCTAAGGGGCACCCTGTCCTTATGAAAGATCATGAATGGATGTTTAATGGACAGAGCCTGAAGTTCTGAATCCCTCTTGGCAGAAGTAATGCCCACTAAAAAGCCATTTTCCAGGAAAGGAATTTAACATTGCATGAACCAGCCAGTTCAAAAGGTTTTTGCATCAGAGACTGCAGCACCAAGATCAAATCCCATGGGTGGAAAAGGATCCATAATAGGAGGTCTAAGAAGAAATACTCCTTTCAAAAAGACTTTGCACTATTTGGAAGAAAAGGTGGGCTCATCATTAATATGGAAATTAGATATGTCATTCAACTGTAGCTTACTTGTAGAAAAACTCACCCTATCCTGAAAAAGAGCAAAATATCAGGGAAAGGGGCTGAAAAGGGATCCATATTTTGTTGTTTGATCCAAATGGAAAACCTTCTCTATTTATTGGAAAATACCTTCTTTGGAGATGGTTTTTGAGAAGCCAAAATAATGTCCCTCACCAGAGAAGGAAGCCTGGAATGTGAAGTGATTACTGGAGCTGGAGAAACCATGCTGTTAGACGAAGATGGAGACAGAGATTGGGAAGTGGAAGCCCCCAGGGATGGAAAATAAGATCTGGAGATGGATCTAGTATCCAAGGATGATACTTCAAATGAGACCTCAGAAAGAAGAACCACACCAGATGAGGCCAGAAGGGGGCAATGAGGATGAAAGGAGGCCTTCAGGCAATGAGTTTTCTAAAGGACTTTGGGTATTAGAGGAATGGGAGGGTAAGCACAGAGGAGACCCAGAGGCCAATTGTGAATTAAAGTTGACTGGGGAGGCAAAGAGATTGCAGCAAGGCTGACCCCGATGGTCCAAGATTTGTCTCACCACTGACAGATTCAGAGACCACTCATGAGGACCCAAGATGGGCCTGTTGAGTCTGTTGGCCAACACATTGGAACTCCTGGGAATGTGAATTGCAAGGAGAAAGCACTTGGAAGGTATCGCCTATTCCCACACTCTCATGGTCTCTCTGCACAGATGATAAGACTGTGTTCCCCCTTGTTGATATACTAAACAGCCATGTTGTCAGTCTGAATTGCTATGGCCCCCAGAAGGAGACATTCCTGAAAGGCTTGCAACGTTAAAAGGACTACTCTCATCTCCTGAACATTTATGTGCAATTTGGTCTCTGTGGGGTACCACGTGCCTTGAAATGTCCTGCCCTGCAAATGTCTCCTCCACCCCAACATGGAGGCATCCATGGTCACTGTGGCCTTGGTAGAGGAAGACAAAATTGCTTGCCTAGACATAGATCCTGCAACTGAAGCCACCAAGTAAGATTATTCCTGCACACCTGGGACAACTTTATGGTCATGGACATGGGTTAAGACAGAATGGACCTCTGGACTCCCAGGGTTAAGACAGAATGGACCTCTGGACTCCCAGGGTCCAATGGAGAACTCACATGTGATACATGGCAAAAGGGACTAACTGAATTGCAGCTGCCATCAAGCCTAAAGCTTGGAGGATCAAGTGGGCTGATGGGTGTGATAGATCCAGCAAGAGAGAGACCTGATCTCAAATTAGCTGCACCCTGTGGGAAGTCAGTGCTGCAGTCTCTGATACCATGTCCAGTTGGACCCCAATGAACTCCAGATTTTGGCTCGTCACTAGATTGGATTTGGGAAGATTCACTGTGATGCCTACATACTGGAAAAAATTGAGGACATATCTGGTGGGGAGCTATGAGGAACCAATCATCCAGGTACAGAAAAAACTAGAAAATTTGCAACCAGAGATGAGACACCACCACTGCCATACATTTGGTAAACACCTGGGGGGGAGCTGTGGTGAGTCCAAAGGGCAGGGCTCTGAATTAATAATGACTGGGCCCCCAACTGAAAGTGTAAATGCTTCCTGGAGTGTCTGTCAATCTTTATATAATAGCACACATCCTTGAGATCCACTGAGCACATCCAATCATCCTTGTACAGGAGAGACAGAATGGACTGAACAATGACCATCCAGAACTTGGACTTCTTGACAGATAGATTTAGCACACTGAGGTCCAAAATCAGATGCAGGTCTCTGGTCTTCTTTGGCACCAAAACAAAGCAAGAGTAAGTTTTGGAACCTTAATGCCCTGCTGGGACCTCTTGAATGGATATTTTTCAAAGAAATTCTTGAACCTTGAGATACGGCAACTCCCTCTGGCAGGGTGGAACATCCGGGAGAAATTTTCAAATTGGAGGGGGCTGAGAAAAGGGAATTGAGTAACACCTGTAAATAATTTTTTGCACCCACTGATAGGAGGTGAGACTTGTCCAGGCTAGTGGGTGAAGGGAGAGTCAACCCCCGACTGCCTACAGGGCAGAATACTTGGGCAGCATCTCAGAAACGCTTAAAGGGCTTCTCCTAGAAAGGTTCCCAGGAGCCCTGGTTCTGTGGCCCCCTCTGCACCTGAGTTGGTTTCTGCCACTGAATCCCCTGTCCCAGATTGCGGAAGAAAATTCCTGGGAAGCATCATGAAAGGAAGACCAAATCCTCCTGATCCAAAGTTTCTTACTTTCTCTCTGGGTCTTAGAAAAGGACCATTGGGGAGTAGAAAACTTGATCCCTACAGCGGAAAGAGTCTTGCCTTCCTGCTGTCTGTGGGTTAATGTATGCTTAACAGATGGTATAAATACAACAAACTTCAGACTCACCACGACCAATATTAGAAAAATTGTTGAAAGTTTTATTTAACGGTAAGCGCTTTCGCGTATCTCCTGATACGCTTCCTCAGACCATGAACATTGAAATGAAACCTTAAGGTTATATAGTTAAAAGCAACTTCATAATTCAATAAATCAATTAATCAATTACTATCATCAACTAATCAAAAGGCTTGAAGCTTCTTTCAATCACATCATGAATAAACTGCAAAAGCTAAATTACTGTCTGCTTAAAGGTGCATTTGTTATTATTGTCATGCCTTTAACAGAAAACATTTCATTCAGCAAAAAATTGTGTAGTATTAAATATATGCATTATTACATAAAAATATATATTAAAATTTAATTAAACACTAGATAATATGTATGAGAATATAAATGAATAAATATAAGAATACTTAAAAACTGTTGAAATATAAATAAGCAAGTTTCTTAGTTTAAACCCTATGACTGTAACTATTACTCTATAACTTTTTACTGAATATAGTTCACATTTAATGAAAAATCATATTACACTTTTCATAATTCTAATAATTATAGGCTGAACAGTTTATACAGGTGGAAATTACAAGTACACCTAATACAATTTAAATAAGCTATACAACTACGAAATTTCAAAGTTAAAGATCTTGAAACTCATAAAGATGATAAACATCCTATACATATATAAGGTTACTAAATTATGAATTATGAACTAAATCTAAACGTCATAACCTGTGTCAAAATTAAAAATTAAAAAACTTTTTGGTTTGTATTATTTAATTAAAATAAAAAAATACTGTTAAAATTATAAATCAATTCATCTATGTGTATTGAGATATGACCTAAGTGAGACATATGTGTTTAAACCAGGAGAGTAGTGTCCCTTCAATCTAAAAATCCATTTCAGCTCCTTTAATTCTAAAAGATTCATATAATCACCACCTCTAGCATTTGGTTCAATGATTTGCAACACCCTGAACACAAAAGAGTGGTCAGGGAAAAGTAGAACATGCTTAGCTAGGGCATTCAATTCATTTTTATTCTTAATATCATATTGGTGATTGTAGATTCTATTTTTCAGCTTCCTCTTGGTCAAACCTATATAAAACGCTGAGCACTGCTCACATGTGGCTAGATAAATTAGGCCTGAGGTTTCACATGAAGCTTGAAATCTGGGTCTAAATGAGTAGGTCATCTCTGGATGTACAAATACTTGTTCTTTGGTTATAAATCTGCAATAACTGCAATGATTACAGGGATAGGTACCTAATCTATTTCCATGGGATGCTGTAACTACCTGATCTATTCCTGACCTATCACATAGAAGTCTTTTTAAATTTTTATTATTTCTATATGTGAAAAGGGGAGTTTTACCTATCAATTGTGATGTATATTCATCAGTTATCAATACTTTCCAGTTATTACTAATAATTTTTCTAATATTAAAACTATCATTAGTATACGTTGTTACAAAACTTATCCTTTCAGAGAAACTGCTTGTGTTCTTTCTAATATAGGTAGAAACATAAGGCTTATATTGAACTGCTGTGTTAGAGGCTTCTGTCTCACCTATAACCTGCGCTGTAATGCACTTCACTAAATTAACATCATATCCCCTATCTATAAATATTTTTTCCATTTTATCTGCCTCTATTAACATATCAAGATTATCTCCACAGATTTTAGAAAGCCTGGTGAATTGGCTCTTTATGATGCCACTAAATATGTGGCGTGGATGCATGCTGTCAAACCGTAGGATTGTGTTCCTCCAGCATGTTTTCCTGTATAATGTGGAGGTCAATTTACCTTCTCTAATATCCAAACGAGCGTCTAGAAAATTCACTGAGTCTAACGATGTTTCAGCTGTAAATCTAAGGAAACTAGTTGTTCTCTCTAGATATTCTCTAAATAAATTAAATTCTTCTACTGATCCATCCCATACAACTAAAATGTCATCTACAAAACGTTTGTAAACTAGGACTTTGCTAAATAGGTGGTGGGTGAAGACATATTCCCTTTCCCATTGGTACATCACTAGATTGGCATATGTATTAGCACAAGGGGTGCCCATAGCCACACCTGACTCTTGTAGATATAGGCACCCCTCAAAGCCACACCTTAATAGATGGTCCAAACAAGGTGGAGACATCAAAGGGGGCATTAGTGAAAGATGCCTTAAAGGGTTCTGCAAAGGCAAAGCCAGACATGCTGTTGAATAGCAATGCCAGTACCTGCCCCTCGAGAGGTGGCCTCCACACTATTGGAGATCAACCACATCGAAGCATCAGCCAAAGAGGTTAGAGTAGACAGCCATGAAGAGTCCAGTTTGAGATGCTCTGGGGGCAACAACTCTGACAGAGAAGTGGTAAGCTCCAAAATCAAACTCCTTTGAAGCCAGGTAAAATGGACCAGGTAATTAGTTGCTCTCAGTCCAAAGGTAGCTGAGGCAAATACATGCTTTCCAATATGGTTGATCGCCCGGGGCTCCCTGTTTGGGGGTGGACCATGGAGCTTTGCTCAGCTAGCTCCTTCTTAGAGGCAGTGGCCACCATGATTGCAATGATGGGGACACCTTTGCTCCAAAATGTTCTACCCATGGGAGGACGGAGGAATTTGTCAGCTTTTTTGGGCATAGGTTCGCTGGTGTCTTGCTGGTGATAAGGTCCACAAGCTCATCATCAGGGGGGAACCAGGTAGAAGATGTGCCAGTCCTAAAGGCGTTTAGGAACACGGATTCCTCCAAAGATGGGTTTAGGAAAGACCAACCACCTATTTGCTTGAGAAATTCAAGAATGTCCCTGAAGGACACTTCCTCAGGCAGAAGTCTGGGGACCCATCTCCCTCCTCAAAATCCATGTCTTCAGTTAGGGACTCTCTAGGGGAGTCCAAGTGCCTCCTCTTACATGTTCTCTTCTGAGGGGGTTCCTCCACAGTGGGCTCAGGGGTGGATTCAGAAGAGATGGGTACCCCAAGTGGGCCAGTGCCCACCTGAAGGAGATCCCAGGAGGGTTGACCCTGGAAGGATGATGAGGCCTCAATACCCAAACTGGAGAGAGGCTGGGAGAACCTATAGAAGCAGGAGTGGTAACTGCCAAACTAGAGACGGTCCTCTCTACTGCCCAGAAGACTGATGGGTTGGACAATGCTGCAGGGCCTTCTAGGAAGGGAGAAGAGACCCCAATGCAGCAATAAAGCTCCCCTGATTAAACCAGCCCAAGCTCTCTAGACCCAAAGCCACCCAATGGAAGGTAACAGTCTGAAAAGTTGGACCTGAACCCACCCCCAGGGAACTTGCACCAACTTCTCAGAGATGAGTTGCAGCCTGTTCTGAGGGCAGTGGAACAGAACCAGCCAGGGGCCCTGATGGCGTTGAGAAGGGGGAGTTACCTGACACTAATCGGCCTCTTGCTAGAAATCCCCTGGTCATGACATTCCAAAACCAGATGGATTGGAAGAAGAGTGGAGACCTGCAAATGGGGAGAGTCTCCTAGCCACCTGGGCCAGGGACGGCAGCAAGTCCAACTTGATTTGGGCCTTGAGAAAACTCCTTATCATCCTATCCATATCCAAGGGAAGGAGACTTCCAGATGATCAGGATAAAGCTGATGAGTGGCCGGATCTAGCTGGAGATCCATCCTTGGAGCCCATCACCCTATGCTCCTACAAGTTTGAGCTTATTTTCTAGATGATTGAGAAGGAGAATTCTCAATAATAACGGGATCTGACAGAACTGTCAGATCTGAAAGTCTAGTGGGATCCAAAGTTTTAGATGGTGTGCCGAATGGCTCCGACAAGCGGGTTGGATCTGGGGACAGCTTGTACCTACTCAGAACTGAAGGTCTCCACTCCACCAAAGCTTTGGATCTGAGGGTCTGATCTGAGGCTCTAGAAGCAGTGGATCTCAGATCTGGAGCCGAAGAGGCTGGGCTCAGATCCTGGGATCTGTGATCCGAGAGCCTAGGCTTCTTAGAAAGAGATGAAGAAGAAGACCCCCCCCCCCCGAGGGAGGGGGAGGCCTCTTCTTCAGTTCCTGAGAGGGCTTGGAGGGAGAGTCCAAGGGCAGAGGACCACCCTAAGCTAAGCCTTTCAACAACAGCTTACTGTGGCACTCCATGAGGGCTCTGAGGTTGAATGCGGCACATATGTCACATTCAACCTCCAGGTGTACTGACCTCAACCAATACAGACACTCCTCGTGAGAGTCAGAAAATGGTATCTTCCAACTGCATGAGGAGCATCTTTTAAAGCCGAAGGGTTTCTCAACCATCTTGACTCAACCACGCACAACACACTCAACCTATAGAAAATCTAACCCCAGAAACCAAACAAAAGGATGTTTTTTAATACCCTAAAGGAAAAAAAGGGTGGGAAATGACAGACACTGGAAGAAGGCGGGATCTCAACTAAATTCAAGTATTTAGCAACTAGAAGGGGAGGAAAAATAACTAACTATAAATAGAGATATATAGATAACTTATAAAAGATAACAAAAGGTAACAAAACCCCAAGAAAGTAAGCACTTATCTGCTATAATACAGCCCAAGTCTGGAACACGTCTGAAGCATTTCAGCGGCAAACGAGAACTGAAGGTAAGAAAGTAGCAAAGGATTATAGGAGGGGAGGAGCTTGAGCTCTGGATCTTGTCTGAGAAGTTGCCGGCTCGGATCCAAGGTTGGATCCAAGACCCATCTGTGATGAATAATGACATGGATAGCATCAGATCTAAATGTTTAGCAGATGAAGGATTAAAAAAGATGTTATGTCTTACCATAACATTCATCTGTGTTGTCAAACTTTACTAATCCTTGACTGTGGGCTCGGTTCTGAGCTTCAGAACTGACTCGACCATTTACTTCTGCTCACGCCTTCCAAACTCTCGAATTAGACTCTACCCATAATGCTCCTCTCTAATTTGTCTCAGATCAAGTTGCCTAAAATAGTGGCAGACAGTAGATAACAATAAGAGATCAGATCTGAGTCCTTATTATGAAGCCAGTCTTAGGAGTATTTCATCCACTAAGAGTCTAGTCTTAGGCCAGGGGAAGGGGGGTGTCAAGGATTAGTGAAGATCGACAACACAGATGGAACATTATGGTAAGACATAACTTCTTTATCTGATGTTGTCAATCTTCACGTGATCCTTGACTGTGGTACAAAGTCCCTAGCTACCTGAATCTTGGAAGGTCTCACAGAAGAATATTCCTAAGCACCATCGAACTGAATGATGCACGTCCCCTAGAGACCTGGTTCAATTTGTAATGAGTGATAAAAGTATGAGGAGAAGACCAGGTGACTGCTACACAAATGTCATCCAAAGAAACTCTGGCATGAAAAACTGCAGAAGCTGCTGCAGCTCTAGTTGAGTTTGCTTTCATCGGGCTTGGAGGGTAAAGCCCTTTTGAATGACAGATAAACGTGATACAATCTCTGAGCCATTTAGCTAAGGTAACCTTGGAAACTGGGTTACCTAAGGAAGTGAGGAAAAGACAAGAAATGGTCAGATTTTCTGAAATCTTTTCTTCTGTGGAGATAAAAATGTAAATGTCTAATAAATGTGGGCAATACTGTCCCTTATTGGAGAAATTAGGGAAAAAGACCGGTAATTGCAATGTTTGATTGATATTGGATTCTGAAACTACCTTTGGCAAGAAGGAAGGATTAGTCCTAAGGGAGACCCTGTCTTTGTGAAATATTATTGTATTATGATTATGTATTATGTAATATGAAGTATTATTGTACTGCAACTAACAGTGGGTAAAACTGCCTTCCAGTTTATAGCCTGCTACAGACCACCCTCCCAAACCCAGGAACCCCACTCAGCCTTTCTGAGAACACTGGAAAATATGAAGGTCTCTCCAAACACCATTATATTGGGCGACTTCAACTACCCAAACATAGACTGGGAGCATTACTCTAGCTCCAACACCCTAGCCCAAAGGTTCCTAGACTTTATAAACTCAAATGCTATGGAACAACTTGTTACCACTCCCACAAGAGAGGAAAACATACTGGACCTGATCATCACCAACATGGGGACTCTATGCTCCAGACCAGAAGTGTATCCCTCACTGGTAAGATCAGACCATAAACTAATCTCACTGGATATTCACATCCTGACCCCACCCCCTGCCCAGAAAACCACAGTGAAAAACTTCTCTAAAGCAAATTTCACACTCCTCAAAACTGAGGTGGAATCCTTCAAAGCCCCCGGGCCTGTGGAAAATACGGCCCAGACCGCAGAATCCTTTATAAACGCATTCTATGAACACCTCCAGGAATGCATGGATCATGCGATCCCAAATAAAACCAAGACCCAATCCTCCAAAGACAGACACCCTGTCTGGTGGACCCCAGCCATAAACAAACTATACAATAGAAGGAGGAAGCTACTAAATGATAGAGCAAAATCCCAAAAAGGGAAGGCATCACTCATCAGTATTAGCAAAAAACTACGGGCACTCATAAAATTGTCTAAGGCCAGCTTCGAGAGAAAAAATGCACAGGACACTAAGGATAATCACAAGGCTTTCTTTAGTTATGTTAGGAACCTGGGTGGTAATTCCTAGATATGCTCAGAATGTCCTGGCTCAAGGACAGAACCCACATGGTTAGAATTGCTGGAGCCATGTCAGACTCCAAACCAGTTACAAGTGGTGTCCCACAAGGCTCAGTCCTGGGACCTCTCTTGTTCGGTATATATTTCTCAGAGGTACAGGCCAACATGGAAGGACTGTGGCTGACCAAGTTCGCAGATGACTGCAAACTGGGCGCCATAATCGACGCTCCAGCTGACACAAGCATCCTCCAAAAGGGCCTCACAGAAACAGACAACTGGTGCCAGAGCCATGGCCTCAAGCTAAATGCCAAAAAGTGTATAGTCATCCCCTTTGGCAAAAACAAAGTGCCCACAAATTACCACATAGGTGGTAATCCATTAAGTACAGAAGAAGTAATTAGGGACCTGGGGACCCAAGTTGATAGCAATCTCTCATTTGACAAACACGTGGCCAAAGTGGTTAGAAAAACATTTTATATAGCCCACCTAATCATGAAGGGATTCACATCTAAATCAGGGGAGGTCATCGTGCCTCTTTACTCATCCCTCATCAGGCCCATAATTGAGTACAATGCCCCTTTTGGGATGTACCTTACCAGACACCTGCAGCAACTGGAAAGACCCCAAAAGTACCTCACCAAGAGGATCAAAGGGCTCAAACAGATGCCATATGCTGCCCGGTTAAAGAAACTCCAGCTCTACTCAGTAGCATACCGCCTGTTCAGAGGCGATCTGTGCCTGACGTATAAAGCCATGTCCAACCCGGAATTAATGGACATGCTGCACCTCAGAAAATCCAAATCCCATCGAGCTACGCTCGAGACTTAAACCTCAGCACTGAAATAAATAGGACATGCTGGAGGGACAGATTCATAACCCAGAGGCTCCCTTCACTCTGGAATAATATCCCAGTCCAGGTTAGGCAGAGTCCCTCATTGATTCTCTTCAAGAGGAATCTTGATGAGTGGATGGGAGATCGTAGGTTTACCCCGGGTATCACTTCTGTGTCACTGTTAGACAGAGGGACAGTATACTAACCTCGAAAAAGGGTATAGCAAAATAAATTTAAAATGGGTGGCGAAAGCCAAACACATTCTGGCTAGGCTTATAAATGCCCTAGGGCAGATAGCCTAGTATGAACCTATGAACCTATTATGTAGTGGGGTTTGCAGGACAAGGCTTGAATTTCAGATACTGTTCTTGCAAAAGTGATAGCTACTAAGAATAACGGTTTCCAAGTCAGAAATTTGAAGTCACATGTAGCTGACGGTTCAAAAGGGAAAAGACTGAGAGATTGTAGAACTTGGGGTAAATCCCATGGAGTAATGGGCTCTTTGAATGGAGGTCTTAACATTAGAATTCCCTTCAAAAAGGCTTTCAAAGCTTATGTGACATAAGTGAAGGACTCTCGAAACCAGTATGGAAATTAGATATCACAGCTAGGTGGACCCGAATGATAGAGGCTGAAGAGCCAGCTTGACAAAGATCAGATAGAAAATCCAATACTTTATGCATGGGGGCTGTATAAGGGTCCAGAGCATTATTAAGAGCCCATCTAGAAACTTGTTCCCATTTACTCTGGTACAGTTTCCTAGTAGAAGTTTTGTGATGGGCCAGAATGATTTGACTGATGGGAGAGGAAAGGGAAGGATGCCTGGCAATCATGGGAATTAGAGAAGCCAATTAGTGAGCTTGAGATGTTGGAGATTTGGATGAATCATTCCTTCTGGATGAGATAGTATATTTGGAGCTGGGTCCAGAATCCAAGGCTTCCAAAGTAGGTGAGGCCAAATGAAGGGAAATCAAACTTGTTGAGGCGTGAATGAGGCAATGAAGATTATTGTGTTCTTCCACTTCTTGGCTTTCTTTAGAAACTGAGATATCAGGGGAGTTGGAGGAAAGGCATACAGGAGACTGGGAGGCCAACTGTGGAAAAGAGCGTCTCTCAGTATTCCTCCAAAGGGGGGATCAGGGCAAAATAACTGCTGCACTTGTTCAGAGAGGATGCAAACAGATTACAGCAATGTTGGCCCCAGTGACGGAAGATCTTTTCCATCACCACAGGGTTGCAAGACCACTCGTGAGGCATTAGAATACTTCTGCTTAGCTTGTACACTATCAAGTTGGAGCTCCACAGAATATGCATTGCCATGAGAAAGTGGTTGGATGAAATCGCCCACTGCCAAACTCTGAGGGCTTCTCGATAAAGTGGGTAAGATTTGGTTCCTCCTTGTTTGATGATGTACCAGATTACCAACATGTTGTCCATTTGGATTGTCACTGTTCCCAGGAGAATGGCATCCTGAAATGCTTGCAATGCTAAGAGCACTGCCCTCAACTCCAAAACATTGATGTGCAACTTGGCTTCCAGTGGGGACCAAGTGCCTTGGACTATCCTTCCCAGATAATGCCCCCCCATCTGGGAAGCATCCGTGGTCACTATGGCTTGGAGCTGAGAAAGGATGAAAGGATGGCCTTAAAGAATCTCATTGGAATAGAGTCACCACAACAGGTCTTGTTTGCAGCAATTGGTGATCAAGATGTGATGCGACATTGGCTGATTTATCAAGGACCATTAGGAGGCCAGAAACCAGTGAAGAATTTGCATGTGATATCTGGCCAAGGGAACTAGAGTAATTGAGGCTGCCTGTAGTATAAGTCTGACTGGAACATTTCTGTACTGAATAATACGGTTTACTTGTGATCTGATCTTTCCAAGCCTTTCTAATGGGAGTGAAGCAATTTTTGTAACTGTATTTAGCAGAGCTCTGATAAATTGTAGGTGTTGTGTAGGTTGAAGATTTGACTTTTTGTAATTTATCAAAATGCCTAAAGAAGTGTAAAGATACAGAGTGTAATATCTTACCAGTTCTAGTTGATGCCTGGTGGTAGCAGTAAGGAGCCAGTCATCGAGATAAGGAAAAACTCAAAATCCCTGCAGTCTGAGATGAGCTGCTACCACTGCCATACATCTGGTAAACACCCTGGGGGCTATGATGAGACCAAAGGGCAATGCTCTGAACTGAAAATGACTGGCTCCCAGCTGGAAGAGCTGGAATCTCCTGGAGTGATTGCCCATTTTTATATTGTAATAAACATCCTGAAAATCTATAGAGGACATCCAATTATGTTTTTCCAAGAATGGAAGCATACTGAGACCATCTGAAATTTGGTTTGTTGAACTGGCTGAGATCCAAAATGGGTCTCCAGTCCCCTGTCTTTTTGGGCACTAAAAAGAATCTTGAGTAAAACCTGGATCCTATTTGGTCTGGTGGGACTTCTGGATGACTCTTTTTTCAAGCAGTTTTTGAATTTCTATGACTGCTGATTCCATGTGACTAAGTGGAATGTCTGGGAGTCTTTTTTGTGTGTTTTTGCATTTGAGGAAAGGAGAATAATGTAACCTCTGGAAATGATTCCCTGCATCCATTTGTCTGATATTATCTGTAGCCAGGCAGAGTGATGCAAGGATAATCGTCCCCCAACTGCCTCAAGAGGAAGGCAATTGGGCTTCTTTTCGGGAGTACTGTTAGTAGTTACCAGAGAAAGTATCTTTGGACACCTGGTTCTGCAGGCCACCGCTGCCTCTAGGGTGGTGTCTTCCATTGCTACTTTTCCCTCTGTCCCGGGGAAAGTCCTTGCCATGCGTGTCCAGGAAAGGCCCTTGGAACTTTTTGAACCATAGCCTTCCACTTCTCTGGTTTCTGGAGTAGGGCCATTGAGGAGTGAAGAAGCATATGCCTACAGCAGAAATAGTCTTCCCATCTTTCTTACATCTGGCGAGTGTGTCTTTTACCTTGGGTCCAAACAGGGATGATCTGTCAAACAGAGCATTGATGAATGAAGATTTAAATGGCTCCACAAAGTCACACAAGTGCATCTAAGTAGGTCTCCTTATGGTTAGGCCTGAACTTGCTGCTCTTGTTGTCCCTTCGGCTAAGTGGGCAGTTAGCCTCATGGATGAGTTAGAAATTGCTTTGAGGGTGGCAAGCTGAAAGGTAACTTTGCCTTATACCTCTTCAGCTACTGCTCATGTGAGAGTATCTGACAGCTCTTTGATCAGATCTCTCTGTAACCTGGTAAAGTGCACCATGTAGTTCAAAGACCTGAGAGCGAAGGTCAAAGAAGCATAAATGTGCTTCCCAAATCTATCCATAGTCCTAGACTTCTTGTTAGGAGGATGGATAGTAGGACTTTCCTCAGCAAGTTCCTTTTTTGTGGCTACTGCTATCACCATGGCATCTACAAGGATACCCATAGCCTAATGCTGCTCTTCTTTGGAGGCAGAAAGGATCTGGTCAGGCCTCCTGGAGATTAGTTCAATGGAGTTAGGGATCTTCCATGCCTTTTGCACAATCAATTTAATGAGGTCATCAGTGGGTGGAGAGATCCAAGAGGTAGAGGATTGGGCATGAAAAGCCTCCAGGTATACCGACTCCTCCGAAGAAGGCTGGAGGGAAGACCAGCCATCCCCCTTCTTCAGGATTTCCAGGATGTCCCCAAAGGAAACATCATCAGGGGGTGACCTAGGGGAACCTTCTCCCTCATCAAAATAGGTATCCTCAGTGAAGGACTCCTCTGGGAAGTCTAAGTGCTTCCTCTTACACCTTTTCTTTGCAGGTACTTCCTCAGGGGGATTTTCTGGGGAAGTATCCAAAGAGGAAAGCACCAAGATGGGTCTTTCCTGAGGCTTTTGTGCCCTCTGTCCCAGGTATGAGGCTTACGGTAGCTCAGGTTGAGGGGTTGCAGAAATTTGGCCCGATGGGGGGTGGCAAGGACTGGCAGTCCACAATGGACAAGGCCTTCTCCATGATCTCCGTAGAGGGATGGGAGCCCAGAACTGAAATAGACTCATTTGGAACCATGGTCCCATTCCACACAGAAGAGGCAACCCCCAAAGCAGAAGCCTGAGTCAAGCCAATGACAGCTGAAGCACTGAGGGGCATGGAAAGCTCAAAAAAAAAGAAGTTGAACCCTGCCCCTCAGAACCAGCAACAAAGTCTTGACTCTGGAAGTCCTCCGGTTCTGAAAAAATAGAAGCTGAAGGCAATTCTCGGTTCCAGAGAAGAGGTTCTTACTGGAACCGAGACAGTCAGAGCTGGGTAGATTGGTGCCAGGGGCTCCAGTGACTCAACTGGAGTTGGAGGAGGAAGATGAGATGGTGTCGAAGTTCGACAGGTCCCAGTGCCAACTTGGCTGGGAACCCAAGAAGAAGGTAATCTCCTTGCCATCAAGAGCTGGTCCACCAGCCTCACAATGTCTGATTCTGACAGGCTCTTAGTGGCTCAAACAGAAGATGTAGAAAGAGACCTAAGTGGCCTCGGTTCCACGAAGAGGCTAGGTGGTCGATCCTTAAATGGATCGACCAAGGGAGAGTACCTTGTTCTGGGAATCGTAATCAATGTGGTCTGCTCTGGTATCAACAATACTTCTAGTGCTGAAGCAGTAGTTGCCTTGTCTGAGGAAGTAGTAGGTGCCAAGTCTGTCTTTCCTATTGGTGCCGAGGGAGCTGTTGACACCATAGGCTGTTTAGATATCTTTTAGGCAGTTCCGAGGAAGAGGAGGAGGATGATGAACTGGCTTCAGTCCTAGACCCAGATATGGCCTCTTCAAAGTCCACTTTTAGTAAGCCTTTCAAAATCAACTTGTTTCTCCACTCAGTTAAAGTCCTGGTGGAGAAACCATGACATATAGAGCAGTCTTCCTATAGGTGTACGGCTCCTAAACAATATACACACCAGACATGCCCATCTGAATTGGACATTTTTCTGTTGCACCTCTTAAACCCAGAAGTGCCCTTAGAAGGTTTAACAGAGAAATCAGATTTATCAGCCATGCAGGAAAAGAAGACCTAAGGCTGATAAAGATACACTTAAGACACACACTTGGAAAGGGGACAGCAAAGTTTTTTTTTTTTTTTTTTTAATAGGGAAGAGAAGAAAGGAGTACCAACTATGGTAGCCAAAAAATATCTAAACAGGTAAAAGGAAAGTACCAGCAATGGTACAAAGAGAAATCTACCTAATGGTAGAGGAAAAGGGAGAAAGACCACACACATGTGCACAGAAAGAAAGCGAGAGGAGCAGGTAGAAAGAATAAGTATTCAAGAGGAAAAATATAAATCTAAATATAATACAACAGGTTTAAAGACATTCAGACAAAAAACTTACTTGAAGAACTGCCAAAACTTGAGAGAGGATAAACATGACTGACAGACAAAGTGGCAAATGAGATCTGGGGCAAATTAGAGAGCAGCATTATGGGTAGAGCCTAGCTCCAGAGTTTGGAAGGTGTGAGCTGAAGTAAATGGCTGAGTCAGTTCCAAGGCTGCTAAGCGATGCACTGCATTTTTAAATATTGCTAAACAGGGCAGGAAAAAGGGCTATATTAAGCCCCATAGATGGGAATACACCACAATCCATTGGAGTTCTGTCTCTGAAGGATACAATGGCAGGTGTTGGAGAGGGTTTGCACTGTTTGGTGCAGCGGTGGGGCATTGAGGAGTCCAGGGTCATGGTCAGACTCCGAGTGAAAGACCGTGAAGACCAGCTCATGCAGGGAGGTTACTGGGGCTCGAAGTACAAAGCAGAGGCCTGGGACTAGGTGGCAAGGGACATCACCCATGCAACTGGTATCCCCTGCACAGGTGAGCAGTGTCGTCACCACCATGACGACCTCAAAAGAAGGAAAGAGGCTTTCTTGGACACTTGGGGCCAAGAATTCCAGGCGGGCAATGTTCCACATGTGTAAGTATGTTTACCTGTGTTTCACTAATATTTAATCTTGAATGTCTGCTAAACTAGTATGCATAATGGTGTGCTTCACTCCCAACAGCTGCAGAGGTAAGAGCTCGCAACATCGAGGTGCACGCAGGGTGCCTGGCCAGGTTGTGTGGTGAGTACAGCTGCATTATGCTGTCTATAGTAAAATAAGACAAAATAAGAGTAGAGCATGAACCATTTATGTACAAAACATTTGTAGTACAATAACTGTGGAATTACAGCTGCATAATGCCAACTTTTATGCAAGAAAAACTTGAAACTATTCCAGTAAATGCACAAAGGTATCTGTAATAAAGTATTGAGCAATACTGGTGAATTAGAGATGATATTTCAACCCAGTAACAATATATTGTGTACATCTGCATTTTATTTAGTAATGTATAGGTTACCTGGTATCTCTGCCATGATTGCATTACATGCATGTGTGTTCAACTGTCACTGCAGTATACTATAACACTGTAGTACTAGTACCAGATCATATTTTGTCCCCAGGTGAGCTCTAGGTAAATATCAGTCAGTCAGATTTCAGCAGTGACTCAGTAGCTCAGTTTGTTAAATGCTGTGTATGAAGTACATTTTTCTATGCACAGACCAGGTTTTGAATCCAGTGCAATTACTGAATCAGATATGTTATGATGACAGATATTCTCTCCACATGGACTACTGGTAAATGAGTGAGGTAGCTTATATTATGTGTAAATAATTGTTTATTCAGATTTCACAGACTGTTAAAAAGTCATTACCACAAATGTATTAATGTATAAAATAAAGGAAATATGTGTAATAATAATAAAATATATTAACATAAAATAAATAAAATGTGTAATCTTGGTACAGCATGTATGCCTGGTGTGTCTTGTAAAGGTTGCAGCAGTCAATTAATACATGTGACGCACATGTCCCCTGCAGTCACTGTTATGGGGTTCTATCCCCATGCCTGCCAGAAATATTATGGTATCAGTCACGTTTTGATTGCAGATATCACTCTCTCCACAGGAACTGCAGGTAAATGGGTGAGATAGCTCATATTATTGTGTAAATAATTGTTTATTCAGATGTCACAGATGGTTAAAAATCATTACCACCAATGTACTTTTAATGCATAAAATAAAGGAAATATGTGAAATAATAATAAAATATAATAAAATAAAATAAATAAATAAAATGTATAATCATGGTATGGCTGTATGCCTAGAGTGTCTCGTAAAGATTGCTGCAGTCAGTTAATACATGTGATGCACATGTCCCCTGCAGTCACTGCTATTGGCTTCTATCCCTATGCCTGACAAGCAAGGCATGACAGTTGTATACTCTCTTTACAGTACACATGCATGTCTCTCAAGGGTCATGCTGTCAATGGAATATAATTACTACTGCATAATCCCTCTGCACAGATGTATCATTGACATGGTAATATGTCAACAGCAAAGTAAAGGGCAGTTTTTTACCTACCATAAATGTAGATGCTCGAGTGTATACACTGCTGCAGTCATTACACTTGGGTTATCCTGCAGTTAGGTAGTTCCCCAGTCGGCCTGAGTTCCAAAGTCTTGGTCCGGAGTCGGTTGCTGTCACCTCCTCCCTGATGTCAGTGCGACAGGGGTATATAAGATGCAGCCAACGCCATTTTCTTCAGTTTTTCTTGCTGCGCGGTGCCCAAAGCAAAAGCAGTTCACAAGTGCGAGTCGGCCGACTCCTGAGATTTTCTTTCCGAATCCAGAACCAAAGTCTTCTACAAAGCTAAGTACCCCATTGGGAAACTTTTTCTTGCCTCAGACCAATGTCAGTAAAAGTTAATAACTGTATTTCTTGTGAGAAGCAAATACCTCATAAGGATTTCCATTCCTATTGTATCCAATGCCTAGGCCCAGACCACGATGTCACTGGTTGTCGGTTTTGTGCTAGGTTTAACAAGCGCACTATTAAACGTCGGTTTGATTTTGCCCATTTTTTTGGCAGAAAATTCAATTACACCATGCCGTTGGATCTTCCGATGACCGGAATACATAAAAAGTGCAAAGACAAGGATAGGCATCCGAGACCCAAAACTGATGACGTAGCCTCTTCTAGGCCAGTCACCGGTTCTCCAGTTTTCAGCGAGGTGCCTTCGCAGCCCCTGATGACCGCTTCTTCAGAACCACAGGCTGCCTCCGACTCCAACGTGTAGATGGCTGGGCCTTCAGATGCACAAGTTTTACAGCCTACCAAATCTAACCCTTCAGAGGGATTCGGAGTAGCTGTGCAACCTGCAGCTTCAGAGGGTGTTTTCAGACCTACTCAGTTAAGCATTAAACCCTCTGCTAAAGTCTGGGACCCAAGCCAGTGGTGCCCCCTCTGCTATCCTTGCACTACCTTCAGGTGGAAGTGCCTCAGGGGATGGGGCCCCTCTGGAAGCAAGGGCAGAGGGGGATTGTCACACAGGATCAGCTACTGACCATGGTGTGCAAGATTGTTCATAGGAACTATGAACGTTGCCTGCACCAGATTGAGGGCAGACTGAACAACCTGGTGGAGGCTGCTGGCCCTGGTGCCCAGCCTCCACCCCAGCCACCTTTGGGGAAGTGAAGGAGCAATGCCTACTGCCCATGGGTGGGGTTCTCAGTCATACTATTGCAATCTGGAGGTGCATAGACCTCACATTTCACAACACCCTCCCCGTCCAAAGTGTTTACCCCTCATGTGTCACACATCACCCCTGTCAGATGTCTTCTCTGTCTTATCTGTCTGCAAATGAAACCTGTCCTACCTAACTTATTTCCCTACACATACCTGCATACCTACCCCAACATTCCACTCTCTCCTTAACAAAAAAAAAAGTGGGCATCTGTCCCACAAAAAAAAAAATATCACCCCATGCATAGTTCTCCATTTCACAAATGTGCCCACTGGACACAACTTCTTCTTTCAGCTTTTCCCAGTTAGGGGTCACCACAGTGGATCACGTTGTCTGCTCATGATTAGCAGTGGAGTTTTACAGTGTCGAGTTGCCAGCCCGGCGCCCAACCTTCCACAGAAGGCACACACATGCATGCACTCATGCCTAAGGCCAATTTAGTGTGTTTGATCCACCTACAGCATGTCTTTGGGATGTGGGAGGAAACCGGAGCACCCGGAGGAAACCCACGTGACCACAGGGAGGACATGCAGACTCCACACAGAAGGCACCCCAGTCGAGGGTCGAACCAGAGAAGCTCTTGCTGTGAGGTGGCAATGCTAACTGCTGCACTACTGTGGCCGCCCACCCACTGGACACAACTAATTATGAAATGAATTAATTAACACATTTATGTTGTCCTCACCCTTCTCTTTGGGGTGTGAGGCTCAAGAATCTTGTACAAATTCTGTAAAACCTGCACAGCTGTTGCTGTACAAGAAATGGAAAGCCACAGTCCTTTCCTACAGCCTTCCTGCACAACCTTACCTGCCTTTCAGTATGTTTTTCCCTCTGTGTGCCCCCATTTCACCACTCTCCTATCACCCCTTTTTCTTTTTTTTATTAATTTTTAGTGTGGGTTTCTACGGAGCTAAGCTGCACGCCACACAAACCTGCTTAAAAGTGCCTTAAAGGTCTTATGTGTTTCTGACAGTGTTAGGCAGATCAGCTGGGGCCCTGCTGCACAACAACTGCCTTTGAAATCCATGCACATAATGATGGATGCAGCCATGTGTCACATACTGTATGTATGCACATATATCTTGCAAATACACCTGCTACTGACACAATTTAGTAGATCAGTCTGTTAAATGCCTTACATGTAGTATATTTTGCCACCCACAGTCCTGGGTTCAATTCCAGTGTGTTGCACATCAATTATATTCCTGTGAACACAGCAAGTAATGACTGAGTCATGCAATTTTAACCCACATAGGTTACTGCTACTGCATTAACTGCTACCAATGTTTGCAAGTCAAAAGCCTGTAAGTAGGAACATGTTGTACATATTTCTATAGCCAAACTATATGCCGGCTACTACTCTATGATTGGCACTGTTACATAACAGATGTACCTTACGCACATGCCTTGATTGGACTGTAAAGGGTACCCTTACCCTGGCTCTGCTGTGATGACGCAGCTGACACTGCTGCCTCAGTTACACATACAGCTTGCTGTTCTCCAAAGAGGTCACACTTCCCTCTATGTGCCCTAGGCTGCAGCAGCAGCTGCAGGCTTGGACATACACTACTGTATGTTAAGCTAGCTGCTACAGACCTACCATACCTCACAACCCCCTAGAACAAGGTATCCAAACACAACCATACATAAAGAATGGGGGAGGGCAAAGATCCAGCAACAGGGACATGTGTCACAGTTTTCCACTACAGAGCTAGCGATCTGACAGATTTGCAACTACTGCATCAGCATGCATAGTCTGACAGGTATGACATCTCACATTCACATCTCCCTCTCATTACTGACCTCAACCCATAATGTTTACCACTGAACTGCCAAATAATCACAATGTCATGGGACAATGGCCAAACATATCATGCAAAACTGTGGACATACCTCAGAAATCTTGATAATGGACAGTATCTGTACCACCCTTCTGTGATGCTGTAGTCTCCACACCTCACTAATGTCCATCTCAAAGTCTAAGAAAGGGGCTAAAGCCTACATGAAGGTCTTAAATATTGCACTGTGGTGCCATGTCATTGGCTAATGAAAGTGCAACCCAGCTGTTTTTAATGCAATTATTATGTCTGAGGCACAGATTGGCGCACAGACAATTATCTGTTAATGAGCAGTATCTACAAAAGGCAATCAATTGCCAATGGTGGACAGGTCTGTATGTTGTTTTGCTCACACACACACAATGGTTTTGCAAACTATTTTCTAAGGAACACTTCAAAAAAGGAGTACTGCACTCTACCAGGAATGTAACAGACACCCCCATGTAATGAGATGCAGATGGTAGGATGGAGATATGGAGAATAGTGATTCCAACAGTAGACCTGTCATACATCTATGGTATTGACATGTTGGTGATACTTTGCTGTCCAACAGCTACAAGCATGCCTTACAACTGTCCCTGCTTTGAGTTATATCCCAGTTCTGCCCCTGTTACTCCCTCCTACAATGGTCTGCTGCCATAGGAAAGCTATTAGAATCTGTGTTAGGCATACTGACACTACACAAGGGTGTACACTATTGTAACATCAAACAATGTACTGTCATTCACAATCTCTCAGTCTGTCAATGCCACACAAACATAGTGCTGGCATTCTACAGGTGTCCCTGACTGTCCCTGATGTACCCTAGCTAGGTCACTGTTTTGTTGACATTCATCCCTCTTTGGTTAAGAGCTATGGCTAACATACCTGTCAACCCCCTAGAGAAGGGATTCAGTCATAGCCATAAGTAATGGGGGAACACAGGTCCAACCTCAGTAATGGGGATACATATTGGCCATACAATGAAAAACTATGAATACTCAAAGAGTCAGTGTTTTCTGAGGGGTCTGGAGTGTGACAGCCAAATTCCCTAGTGTCCGCCAACAACCATCAAAAAATGGCTAACCATTTCTTAGACATCCATATGCTTGTGCCAAAAGGAACACATTCATGAGGCACATGTTCACAGTCTGCAAGCATCTGTGTAGTGGGGAGGGGGGATGCCTACAGGGAACATATAGTACAGCAGGTCTGCATTGCTATCTGTCATTGTGGCACACTGCTGCTGCTGGACTGTTTCCATAAATTTGTAATATCACACAGCTATTTGTCCGACAGTGGCTGTATGACATATTAGTGGAAGCTTGCCTGTAGGGGACACACCACAGTAGACTGCAGTGATGGGTGTAGACATACAGCAGAATCTTTCACGGCACACAGGGACATACCCAGCATTGCTACTATCCTAGTGATAGCCACACATGTGGTGTGTTGATACACTGTAGGGCATGATGTATGAGGGAGCAGTGGATAATGCAGGCTGTATTGGTTGTATTGTGTCTGTACATAGTGGATGTCCACGTATCTGGTGTTATAATGTGTCCCTTCTCAGAATGCTGTTAACCTGGCGGGCCTCAGACTACATCATCACATTCTACTGTCAAGGGGTCGACAACATCGTGACCAGCATGCAGCATTGTGGGGTGACCTTGTCAAGGCAGTTAACCAAAGTGGACATCAGGCCAGGACCTATGAGCAGGTCTGACACAGGGCCACAGATAAGCTCAATGCTGAACATCAAAGGGCAACTGCTGTGGCCAGGGATCATGCTGCCACCAGTGGAGGGCCTGCACAAGAACAACCACTCTCAGAAACAGAGAAAGTCCTGACAAACCTAGAATCAACCACCAGCTCCCAGGCATCCATCACCCCATACATCCTGCAAGTAGGGACCACAACGTCCACATCAGAGGAGTGCCCAGGTAAGCTTACTTTGTTCACCAGTGTAATACTGTATCAGTCATTGTGGCAGGCTCTGCATACAAGTACATGGGTGTCAGGTCTATATGCATTGGGGGGGGTTGTTTTAATGCACAGTTGTGCACCCATACTCTGAATATCAGCAATATAGGCAGTATCACATTAGGTACTGTATATGTGGATATATGCACATATTACCATCTAACAGTGCAACAATTGGTATTGCTGACAATCTCTGTCCCTCACATTTCCATAGGCATGTCAGGTGTGGCCAGAGTCTGTGGTCCTGTATCTGGTAAGTGTGATATCATTGTTTCATGACTTACATATACCATAGGAACAATTAAGGACTGCCATTTAGCCCAAGACACAACTGTTAAGCTTAGCCAGAGTGGAATAGTTGTATGTTCCATATCAGAGCAGTAGAGTACAGAATACAATGGATAATCACAGCTGTTTATTTGTAGAAACACTAACACATTTGCAATTATAATCATAACGAAGTATGCAGCCTGCTCTACAGAAGGCAATGACTCCAGGATTCCTGTTCAGTCACTATACGGGGATGGTACATACCTGCAGTGATGCTACAGCAGGCATATCATTCTCAGGATAGATGTACTGGGTATTATGTGTAGTTCTATCACATTCTCTGTCATACTGTATACCCCACAGGTGTAGTGTACTGCCAACATTCACTGGATGCAGCTGAAGTGCATGTTATAAATGGACTGCCTTGTCTGTGTATATTGTGGTGTGTTTGTGTGTTGTGCATGAGATCAGTGATGAGATGTGTGACTGGTAATGCAGGTGTGGCTCCTCATCTGTATGAGTCTGTGTTGATTACCATACATAATAGTGCAGGTAGTAATGTACTGAGTTTGTCTTCCTCCTCACAAGTGAACAGGGGGGGTGGAGTCTGTCACCCTCACTACCTGATGTAAGTGTCCCATCAGGCTCTGATGATGATGATGGTGGTGGTGGTCATAGTGAGGCACAGGTGGGGTTATCAGGGGCTGAATCTGTCCCAGAGATTGACATCCCTCTTCTGCCCCCACTGTCTCTGCACACAGTCAGTATGCCCACACACGCCCAGTCCCCAGAGGCCACTGATATCGGATAGTCATATGGTGTCGACATTGAATAGGATAGTGCGATGCCTATGGCATCACTGAGTGTAGACACTGGCCATAGCCAGACAGCTGGTGAGGTCTCACACAGGCTGTTGGACAGGGGTACTTGAAAAGGAAATGCTGTCCATCAAACTCCTGTCACAGGTGTCACATCATGGGTCACTCGCCACGTGCTTCGGCCCATCATGGAGGCACAGGCATGTACCAAATGCAACACCAGATGGATGCAGCACAGTTTGACATCCGTGACTGCCTCCACCACATTGGAGATGCCATGGGTTGTTTCACTAATGTAGTGGACAGGTGGTCAGCTGAGACAGTGTCCATCTTTGCCCGCACATTGTCTGTGCTGGAACATCTGGTTGGGGTAGGGCATCAGGCATGTGGATGTAAGTCAGCAACACCATCTGCTGAGAGACCATGTGTCCATGCACACTCATGCCCTTGTAGTGACAGTACCTCCAGTACTGCAGAAGGAAGTGTGCTGCCCATACCACAATGTGGCAGGCTATGGACACGTGGTCCGGGGCAGTCTCATGGTGGACACAGGCATCATCAGGTGCTAGCACCACATCAGACCTTGGGTGTGGTGGTGCCACTGCCACTCCTGATAGAGCAAGTTTCCGTGTTCATGGCCAGAGACAATCTGCCATGTATGGGCCACAGCTGTCCAGCATACATATCTGTAGGGCTAGCACTGGGCTTGACTGTGTACATGCACATTGCCAAACATAACTGTCACATGCAGGTCACCCACAGACACACATTGTACCTCTACATAGCATATAGGATAAGCACCCCTTCCTGACTCACACATGTTGCCAACTGTATGGCACAGCCTAGGCCTCTGGCATCTCCACACCACACCCTCGGCATGTGATGATACCTGTGCCACATCCCTTCCATCCGTGCCATTGATGGAGATATGCAAATATGTGTCTGATGCACATGGCGACTATATTACTCAGTGTAGTTGTCTAATGTAGTATTGTTATGCCATTGCAGGTGTTGTGGGCCATGACAAGTATTGTGTGCTGGCATGTGTCATGACTACACAGCAAATCTTGTGTATCTTAGGTGCATGATGTTAGACCGGTGGTAGTGTGACAGAATGACAGGTGTATCATGGACTTGTGTATGTGTCTGTTCCAGGGGTTTGAGTGGTTATTCTATGGGCAGATCGTGCCAGTACAGTAGCACAGGATGGCATGGCAGCACAGCAGAAATATGACATCAGCAAGGTATGGCAGTATTTCTGCATGCTTCCCTAGGTGCATATGTGTAGAAGGGTCATGTGTAGGACAATGGGGGGCAGCCACCATAATTATGCATTCATACTTTGTGAGATGGTATGCTACACTTTATACATGTCACCTTGGTTTTCTGACCGTACAAACCTAGATGTTAGCAGACATCAGTGATGTCTATATAGGACTTGGAGCTTGTCACAGGGCTGTAAAATGCATTACTATTGCACACAAATACCTCATATGGGCATGTCCATAGTGATACTAGGGGCTATATCTGTAAACACACACAACTGGCTGGTGGGAGACTAGAACTCTTACCTATGCAATATGACACACTACAGGTCACAGTAGTTATCGCATGCTCCATGGAGTTTATCTGAGTTTGGACTGTCAGCTAGTACTCTTAAGGTGGATGACATCAGCGGGCCTTGTATGGGAGGGCATTTAGAGGCCAACAGCTAGTTTTAGGCCCATAAAATGCCTAACCATTCCATGGTGATTGCCCATATGGGCTTGTCCATAGCGCTGCAGATGGATACATATATACACATACAGGGAGTTGGCTGTTGTGAGATTAGAACCCCTACCTATCTAGTAGCACACACTACAACTTGCAGTACTTATTGCATGTGCCACAGAGATTACTTAAAAGTAGAATCTTGGCCAGTGCTGTTAAGGTGGATGACATCAGCAGACTTTGTAAAGGAGGCCAATGTAGAGGCCATCAGGTAGTCAAAGGGCCTTAAAATGCATAACCATTGCTCAGAGATAGGTATGTCTGCACTGCTGCAAGAAGTGATATTGACACACAGAGTTGACTGTTGTGAGATTAGAACCCCTACCTATCTAGTAGTACACACTACAGCTTACAGTACTTATCACATGCACCACATAGATTACTTCAAATAGACTGTCGGCCAGTGCTGCTAAGGTGGATGACAGCAGCAGGCTTTGTAAAGGGGTCCACTGCTGAGGAAAGCAGCTAATCACAGGGCAAAAACTATGTCTCATCATTGCACAGACATAGGTCAGATGGGCATATCTTTACTGCTGCAGCGGATATATCTGTATACACACAGAGAGAGTTATCTGTTGTGAGATTAGAACCCCTACCTATTTGTACACACTATAATTCGCAGTACTTATTGCATGCACCACAGGTTATGTCTGTTGTATTTGTGGATGCAGCCACAGTACTTGTGGCCTACGCAAAGTGGCCTTGTATTACACAGCATGTGTGGCCTACAGAGTGATCCAGCATGCTGCTAGTGTCTCTAGTGTCATAGGAGTGGGATACTTGCTAATAGCCCTGCTATGTGTATACAGTTCTCAGTATGGACATGTTTGGCTGGTTGCAGTTTGGTAGGTGGACAATTGGCCATGGACAATATGGCCTGTCCAAGGCCTGGATTACAACCATTGCACATTACACCACCTGCTGTCTGTCTACAGGGTGACATTCCACAGGCACAGGGTTCTGTGAGTATGTGAATTCTGTCCTTTTGCGGCCTCTGTCTGTTACCATCAGACAACTGTTGTGATGCGTAGATGTAGATAATCCCAGCCTTCTGCATGTAAGTGGGGACATTCTTACACCCCACACACACACATACACACACACACACACACACACACACACATATATATATATATATATATATGTGTGTGTGTGTGTGTGTGTGTGTGTGTGTGTGTGTGTGTATTAACAGGGATGTCATCTTACCTCTTGCTGTGTGTGTACATTATGTAAATGCATTCTGTAGATATGTGTGAAGAGTCTATATGTAAATGTATTCTATAGATATGTGTGGAGAGTTGATACAAGGCCACACATTATTTAGCTATATATATATATATATATATATATATATATATATATATATATATATATATATATATATATATATATATACACACACACACACACACGCACATATATATATATATATATATATATATATATATATATATATATATACATAGCTTAACAGATATATATGTGCCACATACTGATAGCTAGGGTAATTATGTGTGAGGGGGATAGGGGGAGACATACATAGCTGTCTGTATGCACAGACATATTCCACATAGCTGTTCTTTGGGCAGAAGAAGCAAGAGACATGGGCTCAAGGTAGCTAAGTGTAGAAGCATGCCCAGTGTGACTGTCAGTACTTACAAGGTGAATCCAGGCCAGACCTACCTGTACTCCAGTCTGGGATTTTGTGTGCTGCAGACCATTGGCTGCTGTACCTGTTTCCAGACTCCCTGATATTTTGTCCAAGGCATTTCTTGGCTGTTTGCTGAATGTAATATGTGACTCATACTTATCAACTGTACAGATTTGCACAGAATGCCCAGATATTTGCCTCATAACTTTGGTCCATGTTACATAACATTGTGGTTTTCTGGTACATTAGTGACAAATTATTAGAGTGATGTTAGGAAATAATGACAGATGCAACAGGTCCAGACATATGCTATCATAGTCTAGTACCCTGTACATTTGTTGTATAGCAGATTGACTTACCTTGTGAACACACTGGTTGAGAGACCTGTATTTCAGGGCTGATTCTGTCTGATGAACACTGTACACAGCCAATATATGGTTAGGTACAAGTTGTGTGATGTGGCTGGCATCCTTTTTACTATGTATGCGAATCAGAGTGAGGTGTCATTCCCTAGGACCCTAGGTTGTCAGTTCATGTGCTATGCATTGCCTGTTGGCCAAGGCCAGGGCATACTGGGCATGTCTACGTCTGCCTACAGGGACAGTCTCAGTGGGTTCCTCCTCCAAGTCCCCCTGTGGGTGTGGCTGTGGGGACCTAACCACTGGTGGGGGGCTGTGTCTCTCATCCCTGTGATGATCCTGCTACAGTTGCTTCTGCAGGATCATATTATGTAGCATGGCATATACTGTGAACATCTGTAAACATGTGGCTGAAGAGTACTGAAGGGCTCCTCCAGATATATTGAGGCATCAGAACCATGACTTGAGCAGCCCAAACACACACTCTATGATGTTTCTAGTTTGTGCATGTGTCTCATTATGGCATTCTTTGGTAGGTGTGTGTGCATTTCTGATGGGTGTCATCATCCACGGTTCCAGTGAGTAGCCAGCATCCCCCAGTAGATGACCATACAGGATGTTCCCCCTGGCAAACATCTGGTACAGCTGTGATGCTTGCCAGATATGGGAGTTGTGATAACTGCCAGGGCTGCCAGCACACACATTCATGATAATGCCTTGGCCATTGAACACGATCTGGCAGTTGGAGTGATACCCCTTGCGGTCGATGTAGACTCTACCCTCCTAGCCAGGCAGTGCTTTGATGTGGACATGAGTGCAGTCTATGTCACCCAGTACCTTAGGGCAGTGTGCTACACAGTAGAAGAGATGCATACTGCTAGCCCTTTCCTCATTCAGGGGTGTGGGGTAAATAAATGTGCTCACTGGTATGTGTTTGCAGGGCATCCAGGAAATGGTGAAGTACCCTGGATGCTTATGCCTGTGAGACTCCCATCCTGTCCCCAGTTAGTCTTTGGAAAGTACCTGTAGCTAGTATCCTAACAGCTACACATACCTTTGTTTTCATGGGATGGGTTCCCTACTGTTGGCTCTAGGTCTGAGTTGAAGGCGGCAGAGCTCGGTGAGTGTTTGTAGTATGTCCCTGTCTATCCTGTAGCACTCTACAATCTCCAGCTCATGTAGCTCCTGGAAGGTTACCCTGGGCAAAAACACTCTTCTCCTTCTCGGTCTAGGGCAATTGTCTGCAACAGCATCTAGCACATACAGCTGTAACAGAGCTGCAGCAGCCGCTAGCATTTTCTCAGTTAAAATTCCCAAGATTGTACTCCAGCGGTGCAGAGTATGGGGGGAAATTAGATTGTAGTGTGTATGCATACTTTATAGTGCTCTGCTGCAGATGCAGAATGTGTGATTGGCTAACTATGATGCATTCCACCTGCCAAGTACATCACCGAGGGGTTGGAATGGCCCAGTTTAGCTGGAACAGGAGTCTTCAGTAATTTATATCTGATTGGCTATCTCAGCCAATTTCTTTTTTTTTTTTTTGACAGCCTTCCTTGCTAAGCACTGAGGTTAGCAAACACGCACCACAGATATATACAATGCTCAGCAGTCAATAGACATACCCCCATGAATGGACATGCTTAGCACAGCTCAAACCAGGTTAAACATGTGCCCCAAGGTTAAACAAAGCTTAGCAGCACTGGACACACCCTCCCTGCTCAACTCAGTGGCGAGGTGAGCAAATGGGTGCCACTGTGCTCCAATCTGTTTAAAGAAATACACACCCCTTTTTGATGTCAGCTACCTCTTCTGTGGACACCAACATGGTTCTGGGGCTACACAGATTTGTTTGCGGGCATGGATACCCATTTTTGTTAGTCAGTAACCCCAACTCATTTGCATACAGATCCGTGCACACAACTTGGATACTACAATATCCAGGACCTGCCTCCTTAGCAACTACAGACATCTTCCATTGTACATATTCCATGCAAGCCCCTATAATGCATTATTGTCACATATTTTATTTTTTTCATTTTTACACTTTTAAGTATTTCTATTTTTTGCATAATGGCATGTTTGTGTACTGCTGTGCGCCGCACAAACATAAGTATTAAAAAAATATATTTTAAATATATTTTCATAATTTTTGGACACAGAGCATAGTTTTGCACATATCTGTGTCTGCTTTATTTCTGACCTTCTAACAGGCCTTTTACAGCCCCTGTTCACTTTTTCATTTTATGCACATGGAAATTTTCAGTGTACACTTCTGACGCCAACACGGGATCGGCATGACTGTCTATCTGTTTGCTGGATTGCTCTACACCCTCATTTGCATGCAACTCGCCTGCTTATGAGGTGATTTGAATGCCACAGACACCTCCATGTTGGCATGCTCGTGCATACCCCTCAGCTCTGTTTACTGGATTGCACGGCTGCTTATTTCTGTGTAAGCTCTGTGCCACTATGCCTACATGGAAAATTAATCTGTGTAGGCTTTATTGAATTCCCCCTTAAATCTATCCCTTACTCCAAATACAAACTCCTAATGCTGAAACTTTTAGGATATCAGAAATTTCTGGTATTAAGACTAAAAATAAAACTACCTTTTGTAATCCAATTTCATACTCTCAACACTGACACTCTTCAACACAACTATAGGTCAATAAAAGTTCATTTGAATAAATGTCCACACATTTGTTGCCTCACAGCAAGAGGTTCTCCCATTCGATTCTCGGCTTGGGTTGGGAGTGCCTTCTGTGTGGAGTCTGCATGTCCTCCCCGCGGTCAAGTGGGCATTCGAAAGACATGCGTTGATCATTAGCGGACCGGAGTTCCGCTGTGGCGACCCCTAGCCGGGAAAAGCCAAAAGACAAACAACAACACTACACTCTTACATAGATTTACTCTACATTCGCTCACATTCCCATTCAAAAACACTTACCTTTGCTATTTACACATTGATGCAACTACCTTTCGACTACCTATCATTTTACAAAACATTTGGAATCCATACATATAAATATATGGATCTATTTTACATGATCATCTTTATAAAAAGTTGAATTTCACAACTGAATTCATGTGATCGACTATTAAAAAAGTCAAACACCTACAAAATAGCACAAATAAGCAAGCCTCCCTGCACTCCCCACACCCCAGGTATTTATATATACCAACTCTGAGATTGCACTACACTGGGAAAAAAGGCACATTCTCTGATCTCCATTGACCGAAATCTCAGTACAGTTTGTTAGACTTTTTAAACAGTCAGTCAGATGGTCTTGACCGTGTGAAATTCTACTTTTTAAAGTCCCCTATACACTCACACACCCCTACATATGTACACATATATGGCACAAAGTAGATAAGTGAGAGACAAACAGGAATACAATAGTTTATTGATGCATATGTTAACCAGGGTAGTGCATTCATCTCAGTGGACCATTTTCAGCCAGCTCAGAACATTTGTCAAGGGATACAGATCAAGCAATGGGAAGAACAAATATCAAACAAACAAAAACAATAATGTAAAAAATACAGAGCTGAAGACAAAGATGAATTCTGAAATTTAAATGGCCAGGTTGGGTGCACAAAGAAAGTGAGCAAAACTGAAAAGTTGCAGGTGGGTGCTACAGAATGTGTCAGCATTACAGGAAATAAAAGATCTCTACACAGGACAAGAATTAAATGGGGGCTTATGAAAGAATTATAGAGCAAGCTTGGGGGGATGGAGTGCCTGAAAATTCAACATCCAAAAAACTGTATTTATTATTATTTTGCTTGTATTTGAAGGACATCAGGAATGATGTTACTGTTCTGTTTATCATTTCTTAATATTTATTAAAATAACAGAATTAGGGAAACCCCATAAGGCAGCAGCCCTTGGCACAAAAACAGAGTGAGTGAGTGCTTCTTGTCACTAGGTTAACAAGCTTGATGGAAATGCTGGGAGTGTTATTGGCAGAATGAAAAAAAAAAAAACAAAAACAAATGGGTGCTTTATGTACAAACATCACCTTGGGAACATCACAGCAGTTATGTTACCAGAAATGTGTATTGCATTTTACAACTACTGGCCAGTGTAAATGAGAAATTAATTTGCATTCCTTGGTGCTGGAGAGTTTTTACACATGCTGCACAAAGCATTTTCTTGAGGATTACTTCTACGTTACCATTTTTTTCATTTGTTAATACAATCAATATCTGCATATTGCCTCATGCTATGAATCTGTATTAAGCACCAAAAAAAAAAATGCTGTGTGAATCACATTTAATAAAGAAGTTGTAGAAAGAGAAAAAGAAACAAAAAAAATCTGTATAACATTGCAAACTTATCACTTTTGTTAGGATAATGAGGATAAGCAACAGAAAAAACAAACCCTACTGTGTTTCTGTATGCTACTATTTTGACTTGATTCAAAACGCTACTACTTGGATTAAATCTTGTTTCCTGTGCCTAAGAACGGGTTTGTTTTTTCTGTTGCTTATCTAGTTGAAGTGCCGTTTCTTTGTATCAGAGGATAATGAGGATGTAAAGATGCAAGTGCTTGAGACGTCTTCTATATGCACTTTCGCTTTAGAAGGGCATTTTGAAAGAAAAAGCTCTGCATTATTTTTGCTCACCAGTTAAGGCAACATAATGCAGCTGAGCTCTCTCTCTTCCAGTGTTTAATTCCAACATCTCCATATGTATACTGTATAAGTGAGTAAAGATAGTATTGTGTGCATCTGAGCATAGCTGGCACAGCCTACAGAGCTTGATGGCCATTACTTTTCAGAGTAAATTTCTGCATCTCCCTTGATAAAATGGGGTTAACAAACATATTTATAAAGATGTCTCTGATTTGCTAAAGTCTTTCTGTTATGTCCTATATACATCTGCAATAGGAAGTTTCTCTTTACACTCTGAGCGGCTTACTTAACCAGGTCAGTGCTTCTAGCTTAACCCAAAAAAAGACATCTTTATTTCCTAGACTTCACCTGGCTAAAAAATAGAATGAAATAAAAAACAATAGACTTGTGCTGTGGAAATCAACAAACACAGATACTAGTGCTGTTGTCTCTCATTTGTGAAAAAGCACAGCCTAAACTACAGCATCTTTAGAGTAAAATAGTAACTTGCATTGAAACAGAGTTGTTGCAAGCAGTTCTAGAAAGTGTTGTTTAGTTTATTTTGTAGAGTTTTGTAACAAGAGCTCATTTTTCCATTAGTGGTTTGTATGTAATAACCACAGTGTGTACGCTAATGTCCTTGCTTCCTGTAAATCTCCTTCCACTCTTCACATAATGAATCTGATTCATCATCCCGCTTGGAGCACTTAGGTTTCTTTTTGTCTGCAGATAAGAGATCAGCAGATAATCAGGGTGACAGACAGATTACAGCTGTAACAAAACTAAATAAGATAAAGCTACATCAGTAAATTAGAACAAAAATGCATCTGAAATCCTGCTAAGTCTAGTAAAAAAGGAGTCAATCTGCTAAGCAGTTCCCCACTCTTTCATCTAATCACAGAATACTTCGTACAGATCATTTTTCTAATGTAGCAAATTGCACTAGATTATGATACATCCATCAGATAGTGAAGTTTCTGAGGAAAAACACTGACCAAGCTTCCTGACATTACATATTCTGTGAGTGTAGTGTATTTGTTTACACACACAGGCACATACATACATACATACATATATATATATATATATATATATATATATATATAAAATAGGTATATATGTGTGTGTGCATGGATATATGCAAACACACATGTCTGTGTGTGTGTATATGGTTCCCTATTAGAATCCTGAAACACTATAAGCCTGAAAGTCAAAATCCTGAAAACTAATGACTGAAAATGCAAAATCTCGAAAATGCAAAATCCTGAAAGTCAAAATCCTGAAAACACAAAATGGACATACTGACGTCATTGTGGCTTTGCTATTGTTAGCCCTGTGGTGTTAGGTCATGCGTTGGGTCCGGGTGAGTGTGCGGTTGGTTTTATGTTAGGGTTAGGGGCGGTATAAGTGAGTTAGGGTTAGGGCGCAGGTTAGGCATGTATGCAATAGTGACAAATATTGGGGTTAGGGGCGGTTTAAGTGAGTTAGGGTTAGGGCGCGGGTCAGGTGAGTGTGCGATAGTGACGGACCTTAGGGTTAGGGTTAGGGTCAGGGTCAGTTGGTAGATATTAGTGTCTTTATAGTGACATATTTGCATTATTTGTGTTTTCAGGATTTTGACTTTCAGGATTTTGCATTTTCGAGATTTTGCATTTTCAGTCATTAGTTTTCAGGATTTTGACTTTCAGGCTTATAGTGTTTCGGGATTCTAATAGGGAACCGTGCATATATATATATATATATATATATATATATATATATATATATATATATATATATATACATACACACACACACACACACACACACACACACACACATACACACACACATCTGTAGACATTCATACACGCATATAAAAACACACACACACAAACATATAAGCACATACACAACTATCCTTTAGGTTTGACTGCCTTATTACTCAACTGCATCAATGTATTTTTGTCAACTTACAAAGCAACCAAACTAATATAGTGTATTTGTGCAAGACTGGGGAACAATGGGAATGTTGGGAGTTTTTCTTTTCCCCCCACTATTATATGATCGCAGAGGAAATACATAAAAAGCTCTGGGAGGTATAGGAGGCATGCCTCCTCAAGACATGGTGCAAAGGGAACTCCTGCAAAAAAAAAAAAAAATAAAATATTTTGTTGTATATAGCTTGTAAATGCATATTTGTTATAGGATCATAAGTTAGTAGGCTATTGGCCCTGAGGCCCTTACAAGCCTAGCCAAGAATTTAGCCCATGTTCTAAGCCAGTACCTGATGCCCCTGTCCAGCAGGGACACAGGTGGAATCCTAGGGCTGTATTTTCTGATCCCTATCCAGTTATCCAGGTTGCACTTAAAAAAAAGACAATGAGGTACTCTGCTAGATGTGGAGAGTGAGTCTATTCCACAGAAGGGAGAGTCTCTGGGACACAAATCTGTCCCACCACCAAGTCCTATTGATGTCACAGACCAAGTTGAGGTCGTGTATGCGGGTTACTCGAGTGGAGCTTGACTTGCGGATATGCAGCAGTCCCATCAAGGTGGGGTCTAAGATTGTTTTGTGTGCCAAACAGAGGTCACCTCTGAAGAGTCTGTATGGACTGAGTAGAGGCACAGGTCTTTTAGCCTCTCTGTGTAGGGTAGATGTTTGAGGCCCTGGATTCTCTGGGAGAGGAACTTCTACGATCTCTCCAGTTGCTGCATGTGCTTTGTGAGTTATATGCCAAAAGGGCAATTTTACTCAATAATGGGTCTTATAAGAGAAGAATACATGGATGGTATGACCTCTTTGTTCCTGGAAGAGATACCCTTCCTAATGAGGTGGGCCATGTAGAAAGCCTTCTGTTCATCAGACGCAATATGGTGGACAAAAGTCTGCTTGCTATCAAGCCGGGTGCCCAAGTCCCTCATGACTGACTGCATGCTTAGGACATTATAAATGTGACAATTTGTGGGGACATCACTCTCCCCAAAGGGGATGATGATGCATTTTTTGGTATCCAGTTTGAGGCCATGTTTCTGGCACCAGTCATTTGTTAGGGTGAGACCCTCTTGGTGGATGTCCACATCACTAGGGGAATTGATCACAGCCCCCAGCTTGCAATCATCTGTAAACTTGGTCAGCCACAGCCCACTGATTTTGGCCTGCACCTCAGAAAAGTACAACCTAAACAAGAGGCCCCAAGACCGATCTTTACGCCACTCATTACGGGTGTACTGCATGAGGTGGCTTCCCCTATTCTGACTAGGTGGGTTCTATCAGTGAGCCAGTTTTCTACTCATTTGGTAACATACAGATTGATACCAAAAGTCCAAAAAATATCCAGCACAAGGGAAAGTTGATAATTCTTTGAAGTTTATTGTGGCAAACCCATAAAGTAAATATCCACAACATATCATCTACTATAATAGCACACAGATGACCATAAACAAATTTATTCAGTTGCATGCTGGAAGACTTCCCTGGCAGGATTTATTCCAAATAGTAATCTCAAAAATATGTACCTGCCAAATGGAGTACTGAATGTGGTTAGCAATGAGGATTTTTGGTCAGCAAAATTTCCAAAATGAACTCTCTGCATCTAGGACAGAAAAAAAACAATGGTATTTGGCATGAGAGCAGCAGCTTCTTTGGCTGTACACATTGGATGATGAGGTCTTTTCAGTGTGTTGTTCAAATCTCTTGGATCAGTACATATTCTGATCATCTGAGCTTTTCATATGAGCTACCATCATGGACGATACTCATTCAACTGGTTCATCAACTAGACAAATCACACCTTGCTGCATGATTTTTTTCTAGCTCAGCCTTGACTCTGTTCTGCATAGCTACTGGAACTTTCCGGGCTGGCCTGACAACTGGACTGACTTCAGGGTCTAACTTCATGGAGCACACACCTGGTAATTTGCCTAGTTTGTCTATGAAAAGATCAGCATAGGTAAAGAAAATAGAATGGACAAAATTAGAATAGTGGTCTTTTAAGCTTTCATGGTGAACTTCCTTATTAATGAAAGTAGTCCCATTTCCAAACTGTCTCTGAGGCCTAATAAAGACTGTACACGTGCCTTTTGACTGCATGAAATTGCAAGTCATAGCTGTTACCAGCAGAGAAACATAAAAGCACTACTGAACCTTCAGTGTGAATTTCTTCACCACCGTAAGCTACAAGTTTCTCATCATACCTAGTAACCAAGTGCACAAAACTGAAAACTGAACCAAAAACAATACAGCTCCAGTGACAATAAAGGCTGTCTTCTCAATTCCAATATGTGATGCACAAATGCAAAAACAAATAGTCCAATAGAGTAAAAAACAGATTTAATAATCCACCAGATTAAACAAAATGTAATACATCCACTGATTGAGCGCTTTTGTCTCCTTCCGGAGACTTCTTCAGAATCAATTAACAAACAAACCTTGCATCTTATATGTTCACCAAATAGGCTGGCAATCAAAATTGAATAATTAGTAATTCATTTCTTAAAGAACCACCTTACATATTGATCACCAAAGAATATATACATATAATATAAAGTGTATAATATGTAATGTTTCGATACACATCCAGGGACAGTAGGTAAATGCTACCCAGGAACTTTGTACCACCACAACTTAATAAAGTAGAATTAATAAAATAATATAATCAGGGTCAACCAGTTCCACCGGAATATAAACAGTTCCGTACTGTCTCATCCTGTATCTGCGATCACAAAAAATGAAAGCCAGTGTATTTTTAAACAAACATTTAAAATGTTTACAAATTAAATTTTTAAAAAAGTGTTGGTGTTGGAATATATATATATATCCTTCTATATAAAATAAATATGCCTATTATAGGTATATTTATGCCTATCCTCCAATTTCCACCCACCCCCAGTGCTCCTAGACTTATACCTCAAAAAACCCTCCCCTAATCTTTCATAGCCTATCACTAACCTTCTCATCACTATGCCACTCCCCTAGTTCTATCTTTCCTAATTAGCCTTAATTACCTCTCACAATAACCATTCCCTTACTTATCCTAACCATCCTCTATACTAGCTACTTCCCACATCCACCTCCTTCACTACCTCTACTACTTTTCTTATTGACTACTTTAAACCCTGCTCTACCTCGTGCCACATTCACTTTCATTTCTTCCACCTTTCCTCACTTTCTAGCTAACCACACCTTAAATTTACTCACTACCATGACCCCAACACACAAAACTATGTTTGCACACACACACACACTACTCTTAACTACAGTAATAGCCTCTCTTACTATACCTTATTCACTCACCTTCTTTGAAAATCTTACTCTATCTAAACAAAACCATCATTTCCAACAAACGTCTCCATCTTCATTCATCTATACCCCTAACCACAGCAACATAACCAGTACCTCTAATTATATTCTACCAAAATATCACAGAACTACCCATATGACTTATTTCACTATTAAAAAGAATTTTAATAATTTCCACAAAATCTATAAATTTTTATACTATAACCAACATCATCTCCTCCTACATGGTGATATTCATCCAAACCCTGGCCCCAATAATGACAAAAGTAATACCCTTGATAATGCAACTTTACCCAACACTCCTACAATAGCTAAAGGACTTAACTCCCTCTTAATAGCTCACCTGAATATTAGAAGTGTTAACAATAAAATTTCCCACCTACATGCACTCCTTGATTTGCTCTCATTTGATATTCTATGTCTCACAGAAACCTGGCTTAAACCATGAAATTACCCCCCCAGGATATATCCTTAGACATGACCGTATAAACAAAAAAGGTGGAGGTATAGCCATTGTCTACAAATCTAATCTCCACGTTTCCCCCTGTAATGTGCTTCCATCATTAGACAGCAAATCTGAAGCACTGTCCATCAAACTCCAAATCAACAACTCCAAATATATCTACCTAATTTGTATGTATCTACCCCCTGGTAACAATACTAATACTCTTGAAAGCATACTTAGTTACCTATCTAACCAACTACCCCAGGAGACCATTGCACTGGGTGACTTCAACATAGACTGGTTCACCTGCAGTACCCAGAACCCTACTAACCACATTAATCTCTTTGGATTCTCTCAATTAATAACTGCTCTCACTAGAATCCACAAACCTAGCAGGAAAGAAACTACTCTTGACTGGATCCTTATCAGCTACCACCCTAATACTTATACTCCAGGTACCCTCACTGATAACATCAGCGACCATATGCTTACCTATATTACTAGACAAAAACTTCATAGTTCAACAACTCATAATCTCAAAACTTCCCGCTCAAAAAAAAACTTTAACCAAGATAGCTTACAAATGAATGGCTAGCATGTAACTGGTCACCCCTAACCCATCTTGAACTTGATGAGGCTGTTACCTACTTCAACACTAACTTTCTTCAAATTCTGGACTACCATGCACCTTATCGCTCTATGAGAATAAGAACAGTAACTGCTCCATGGCTAACTAAACAAACAAAGCAAAAATGCTCCTCAGAAATAAAATCTGGGCCAAATGGAGAGCTACCAAATGTCCATCTGATCACCTCCTCTTTAATTAGTTAAGAAGTGCTACCAGAAAAGACACTCTTAAGGACAAAAAAAGACTACTACCTTCACCTCCAACAATCCAGTGAACATACCCCAGAAAAATTTTGGTCAGGGATAAACAAACTTCTTTAGCCTGGACACCCTACTACTCCTGTCCCATCAGGTTTCAACCAAATCCCTGATGCCATTAACAACTACTTTACATAAGCCATACAAACCCTAGCCAATTCTTTACCTCCCTCTTCTACTTCCCTACCAAATACTTCCAATTCTTCAAATCCTACCTTTCACTTACAACCTGTTACTACATCACTTATCTACAAGCTACTTAAAAAACTGAAACCTTGTACCCAATCAGCTGACCCATCAGAATACCTATAAATTGCCGCAAAAGCTATATGCTACCCCATATCTATCCTTATTAATAGAACTATTTCTGAAGGTAAAATTCCTACCATCTGGAAAGTATCCCATATCATCCCTCTTCATAAAGGTGGATCCTCTACTGAGCTCTCTAACTTTTGACCTATTGCCTTATTCTCCCCATTATCTAAAATAATGGAAAAATGTATTCACAAACAACTACTTAACCACCTACTACAAAATAACCTACTAGCACACTACCAACATGGCTTTAGACCATTCCACAGTACTACGACTGCCCTTCTATCCTTCACTGACTCTATAAATAAAAATCTGAACAATAACTCCTTCTCCTCTGCATTACTTATTGACTTGTCAAAAGCCTTTGACATGGTCAACCATAACCTACTTCTAAACAAACTGAATTCCTATTCTCTTAATCCACAAGCATTACAGTGGTTTAGGAGTTACCTTCAAAATAGACAACAAGCAGTACTTTGGAATAACAATCTATCATCATTACTTCCTGTAAATATTGGAGCCCCACAAGGCTCTATCTTAGGTCCCCTTCTTTTTTCCTTATTTATCAATGACCTACACCTGAACACACCCCAAGCCACCTGCATTCAATATGCAGATGACTCAACCTTAATCACTACTTCTAAAAATCTAGCCTCCCTCCATTCACTTACCCAAACTGTTTTCCAAAATGTTGAAAACTGGTTTATGCAACACTGCCTCCTCCTTAATCCCAAAAAAACAAAACTACTACTTTTTACTCCAACTCATAAATCACCCAATCCATTCTTTACCATTACCTCTAACAATGCCACCAACATAACCCCAGATACTACCACCCGGCTACTAGGAGTTACAATTGACAATTGGCTTAACAATGATGACCATATTAACTCCACCATAAAGTCTGTTAACAAAAAACTAGGTACTCTCTATAGAATTAAACCATTCCTTACCCCTTCAGCCAGGAAAACCATTGCCCAAACCCACCTCATTTCTACCCTCTTCTACGCCTCTGCCATATATACTAACTTATCAAAAAACAACCTCTCCAAACTTTCTCACTGTTATAATAACATAGCTAGATTCATTGCATGCTCTCCCTTTAAAACTCACCACTGCCTTAACCTCAGACAACTAGGATGGCTAGAAATACAGTACCATATACTCAGTAAACAGTTACTTATTACTCACAAGATCCTGCACTACCCCAATAATACCCCTATCCTCACTGATCTGATTTCATCATATAAAAATCTAGCTACACTACGTTCTGCCAATAAACTTCTGGTATCCTCAATCAAATCCAACAAAGCTGGTGACTATCTTTTCTCTAATACTACAGGTAAAAACTGGAATCTGCTCCCTACTGAACTATCTGCCCTAGCTTCTACTTCTCTATTCAAAAAACATATCAAAGAACATCTTAAAACCCAGTGGCTCTGTCCTTGTGCTAACCCAGACTGAAATCCTATGCCCCTCCTGCTCAAATCCCTTTCCCCTCACACTAACCTAAGCCTCCAAACCTACTTTTTTCCTCATTATTTATATTAAAAGTAAAAATTACAATGATCTTACTCCGTTTCGTGTTTTGAACAAGTGTTTCTTATTTTATATTTAGTTAACCTTTAGTACAATGGCTATAGTCCATAATTTTATTACTATATTTTTCATTTAACCAATGCTACCTTTGTACTGTATTTTTTATATACATGTCCTTTTATATAGTGTTAACTTTGTTACTGATCATGTTTGGAGCTTTTCTCCCCGGGCCTCTACTGAAAATGGACATATATCCAGTTAGACTAGCCCAGTCAACAAATGTAAAATAAAATAAAAATATATATATATATATATATATAAAAAGTAATGAACTTTAAAAATAGTTCGCTACAAAAATTACTATAAAATTCACTATACAAATAGTTATGTGTTGCTACATAAATACATCAAAAACATCATAAAAACCCCTAATACATATATATGTAAAAATGCATTGTATAAATATAGTAAATATAGTATTGTAAATATAATAGATATTAAAATAAAGGCAGAACAATATCACCAAATAAATAAAATTCGATAATTCCAATAAATCCAATAAATAACTTAATATAATCTAATTAAATTCCTTCATATGGATCAAAATAGTCCCTACAAGATTTTGAATTGTCAAAAGGTATCAAATAAATAATTACTTGAATAGATAATAGAATAAGTAAATTAATTTAATACTCATTGCAACCATCCAGTCATATACTGTAATACTTAAAAGACCAGAAAACACACAACCCTGTTAATCTGTTTTCTAACCATTCTTTTTGTTTTTATTGTTATTTAATATTGTTATGTTTCTTTGGGTCTGCCGCAAGTAATTTTAATGCTGGGGTAATAGAAATGTGCTCATTTAGACCCTTACCACAGCATACATCAAGTCTTAGCTGCCAAATCATTTCTCTAAACTCCAGATGTGTTTCCCAGTCACCCCCCCCCCCAGGGTATTTCATCTCCTCTATTACCCAAAATTTAAAGTCCGCATCTTTACAGACCAACACGTGTCTATATAGGGCATTATTCTCATTGTTTGTTAATGTCTCTAATGTGCTCATAAATTCTAGTCCTGAGGTGGCGCTCAGATTTCCCTATATAGTAACTCCAACAGGCTTTGCAAAATGCTAAATATACTACTCCTTTTGTATAACAACTGTTGTATCTATTAGCCCTAAGTGTTGTTCCCAAGCTGGGTATTCTAACTTCCTTTAATCCAGCAATACAGGTACACTGTGCACATCTACCACATTTAAAAGTTCCATATTTCCTGCAGGTCCCTTGTACATTTGTTATTTTCTTCCTTTCAAGAATATTCTTAATATTTCTATTCATCCTGTAACTATATTTGATAGTATCCTGAAATAGATTAGTTTTGGTAGACATTTCCCTAAACATCTCCCAGGTCTCATTTATACATTTTTTCAGCCATCCAATCCCCTTATGGTATGTAAGGGTTAGGTATGGTAAAATGCCTGTACTCTATTTTTAGTATCTAATCTATGGGAATAACTATTGGTTGTATTGGAAACAACACACCCACCTTTTGTCAAAAGGGGGGCATATATATTGTCATACCTATCTTGTTGAACATATTCCTTTATGGACCTAGTTAATTCAGCAGGATATCCTCTTTCATGAAACATTTTTTCAACGTTGTTAGTTTCGTTTAAAAATTCATCCTCGTCTGAAATCATCCTAGCCATTCTTATCATTTGTCCTTTGACTATGTTCTTTTTTAATTGATGAGTGGTCCCTTTCAAAGTGTAGGTAGGCATTGGAATAATGTACCTTCCTATATATATATTGGATTTATAACATTTGTTCGTATAATCCTTGTTTATTTTCACATATAGAAAATGTATGTGATCTTTACCTATCTGATGGGTAAATTCTAAAAATTTGGTATGATTAATATAATCTGTAAATTTGTTTATCTTATCATAGGGACCATTCCACAGGACAAAAATATCATCCAAAAATCTAAAATATTTTGTAATGTAATCATTGTATTCTGAGGTAAACACATATTTACATTCCCAATACAACATAATAATATTCGCATATATCGGGGCGCATGCCAATCCCATTGCCACGCCTTCCTTTTGGTGATAATACTCTCCTTGGAAATCTAGATAGTTGTATTTTAAAACTAGTTCCATATTCTCTAGTACTAACTTAAACTTGTCTCCTGTTAAGAAATCCATTTCAATTAACATTTCTTCAAACCAAATCAACCCTTCATTCTGGGGTATGACTGAAAACAATTCCCTGACATCAATTGTAATAAACACAGTTTCATCATTGTATAAACACTTTCCCACTTTGTTCAAAAAGTCCCAGGAGTCAACCAAAATATGAGAGTATTTACTATGAAACTTCTTTAATTTATGGTCCACGTAAATAGCTAAAGGTTGTGTCTTAGACCCTTGAGATGAAACTATAGGTCTCAGGGTGGGGGGGGGTCATGTACGGACTTGTGGATTTTTGGTATTCCAAAAATAACTGGTATGACAGGTTTAGGTACCTTTAAAAAATTATATAAGTCCACGTCTATCAACCCTTGTAACAAATTATCTTTCAAAGAAAGATCTATCTTCTTATATGATATATTTATCTCATTTCTTGAAACTAAACCATATTGGCTTTCCTTGTCCAAAATGTCCATCATCCTTTTTGTGTAATCCCATTTGTCCATAAGTACTACCCCCCCCCCGCCCTTGTCCCGTTTCGTCACTCGTATTCTGTCATTGCCACTTAATTCATTTAGTAAGTCAGTTTCTACTGCTGTTAAATTACTAACTACTTCATTGTCTTTTTTATATGTCCTGCGAATTTTATTAGTGACACATCTTTCAAAATTCATAATTTCATGATGGAGAGGAGGATTATAAGTACTAGATCTTTTTAGTGTGTTTTCTTTGTTCTGAAAACCTCTGTCCTTATAAATATGTATAAAATTTAATTTCCGTGTAAATGTTTTTATATCCAGTAAAATATCTTCGATCGTAGGTATTTTTGTAGGAACAAATGTGAATCCTTTAATAAATAAATTAAAATAATTCTCATTGATCTGGATATTCATGTAGTTAAAATTGTTGAACGAACTAATAATAGCTTTATTATTCTCATGTTCGTCATCACTCTGGCTTTCACGACCTATATCGGTGCCCACTTGATGTATATCAACATTCACTACCTGTGTAGTCTCACCATGTACTGAATATTGTTCCCCATAACTTGTGCATATGAGGGTTGTTGGGCCCGGTTCCGTATTCTCTCAGACCTCCTTGGTTCCTCCATATCTAAAGGGACCACTTCTCTTGTGTTACTATTACCATTATTGTTATTGTATGGTGGTTCATAACCATAAGTACCATGTTCATAGCGGTCCTGTTCCCCCCATTTCCCCATAGCACCACCCCTATTTTTATTGATTGCATTGTATCTACCTTTATTTAGTTAGCTTGGAATCCAACCACCTTTGTTAATTTTTGTTTCGCACTAATAAGCAATACCTCTTTCATATTCATTCAAGTCCCTTTCCAGCTTCAAACATTTCCTATTAGTGTTAGTATTAATAGACTAATCAATGTCATGCAACACCCTAAAATAGATATTCTTGTATTCATCTAAAGAAAATAATAAATTGGGGCTAATATTGTTATACAATCTATCATTTCTTTCTTAATGTGTTCCATATTATCTATATTCCACTTAATCATTTCTTTTAATATTGCCAGCCCACAATCATTCAAAATATCACTGATAACTTTAAAAAAACTTTTTGCCATCCTTTGCATTGTTAGGAAATTTATTTAACCTTAGTCCTTTAGGTACTATTTTGTCCTTTAAACATTTTTCAAAGTACCATTTTTCAACGGCCAAGGTTTTGTATTTTAATAACAAAGATGTAAAAGTCTTACATTTGTCTTTATATGTTGGACCTCCAGGGTTTTCTTTTTTCTTTTCTTTACTGTTGAAATTAAACGATTGATTCAACCATAATTGAAAGCCCAGTTCCTTGTAAATATCTGGTATCTCATGGCCTCTATGGCCTTTTTTTGGAATATGCAGACCCGCCATTCAGTCCTGTTTGAACGCTATCCTGTATGGTCTCCCTTCCTCATCGGTCGCTTCTAGCGTCTGACGTCATCTGGCCTGCGGTGGTCTGCCTAGGACTGCTCTGCGCACAGGGAATTTCATTGCCCGTACTTAGTGGCGAAGTGTCTGACTGAGAGTGAGTCTGAATAACTCTAATTAGTTCAGTTAATAGACTACTGTTATCCATTGGTCAAGACTCCTCGTAACCGGAACAGCAGGAGAACCAAATCAACTAGTAACCAAGTGCACAAAACTGAAAACTGAACCAAAAACAATACAGCTCTGGTGACAATAAAGGCTGCCTTCTCAATTCCAATGTGTGATGCACAAACGCAAAAACGAATAGTCCAATAGAGTAAAAAACAGGTTTAATAATCCACCAGATTAAACAAAATGTAATACATCCACTGATTGAGTGCTTTTGTCTCCTTCCGGAGACTTCTTCAGAATCAATTAACAAACAAACCTTGCGTCTTATATGTTCACCAAATGGGCTGGCAATCAAAATTGAATAATTAGTAATTAATTTCTTAAAGAACCACCTTACATATTGATCACCAAACAATATATACATATAATATAAAGTGCATAATATGTAATGTTTCGATACACATCCAGGGACAGTAGGTAAATGCTACCCAGGAACTTTGTACCACCACAACTTAATAAAGTAGACTTAATAAAATAATATAATCAGGGTCAACCAGTTCCACTGGAATATAAACAGTTGCGTACTGTCTCATCCTGTATCTGCGACCACAAAAAATGAAAGTCAGTGTATTTTTAAACAAACATTTAAAATGTTTACAAATTAAATTTTTAAAAAAGTGTCGGTGTTGGAATATATATATATATATCCTTCTATATAAAATAAATATACCCAATTATAGGCATATAAAAAGTAATGAACTTTAAAAATAGTTCACTACAAAAATTACTATAAAATTCACTATACAAATATTTATATGTGTTGTTACATAAATACATCAAAAACATCATAAAAAACCCTAATACATATATATGTAAAAACATATTGTATAAATATATTAAATATAGTATTGTAAGTATAATAGATATTAAAATAAAGGCAGAACAATATCACTAAATAAATAAAATTCGATAATTCCAATAAATCCAATAAACTAATATAATCTAATTAAATTCCTTCATATGGATCAAAATAGTCCCTACAAGATTTTGAATTGTCAAAAGGTATCAAATAAATAATTACTTGAATAGATAATAGAATAAGTGAATTAATTTAATACTCATTGCAACTATCCAGTCATATACTGTAATACTTAAAAAGACCAGAAAACACACAACCCTTTTAATCTGTTTTCTAATCATTCTTTTTGTTTTTATTGTTGTTATTTAATATTGTTATGTTTCTTTGGGTCTGCCGCAAGTAATTTTAATGCTGGGGTAATAGAAATGTGGTCATTTAGACCCTTACCACAGCATGCGTCAAGTCTTAGCTGCCAAATCATTTCTCTAAACTCCAGTTGTGTTTCCCAGTCCCCCCCCTCTCAGGGTATTTCACCTCCTCTATTACCCAAAATTTAAAGTCCGCATCTTTACAGATCAACACGTGTCTATATAGGGCATTATTCTCATTATGTTTGTTAATGTCTCTAATGTGCTCATAAATTCTAGTCCTGAGATGGCGCTCAGTTTTCCCTATATAGTAACTCCAACAGGCTTTGCAAAATGCTAAATATACTACTCCTTTTGTATAACAACTGTTGTATCTATTAGCCCTAAGTGTCGTTCACAAACTGGGTATTCTAACTTCCTTTAATCCAGCAATATAGGTACACTGTGCACATCTACACATTTAAAAGTTCCATATTTCCTGCAGGTCCCTTGTACATTTGTTATTTTCTTCCTTTCAAGAATATTCTTAATATTTCTATTCTTCTTGTAACTATATTTGATAGTATCCTGAAATATATTAGTTTTGGTAGACATTTCCCTATACATCTCCCAGGTCTCATTTATACATTTTTCAGCCATCCAATCCCCTTATGGTATGTAAGGGTTAGGTATGGTAAAATGCCTGTACTCTCTCTATTTTTGGTATCTAATCTATGGGAATAACAATTGGTTGTACTGGAAACAACGCACCCACCTTTTGTCAAAAGGGGGGGGGCGTATATATTGTCATACCTACCTTGTTGAACATATTCCTTTATGGACCTAGTTAATTCAGCAGGATATCCTCTTTCATGAAACATTTTTTCAACATTGTTAGTTTCGTTTAAAAATTCATCCTCGTCTGAAATCATCCTAGCCATTCTTATCATATGTCCTTTGACTATGTTCTTTTTTAATTGATGAGTGGTCACTTTCAAAGTGTAGGTAGGCATTGGAATAATGTTCCTTCCTATATATATTGGAGTTATAACATTTGTTTGTATAATCCTTGTTTATTTTCACATCTAGAAAATGTATGTGATCTTTACCTATCTGATGGGTAAATTCTAAAAATGTAGTGGTATGATTAATATAATCTATAAATTTGTCTATCTTATCATAGGGACCATTCCACAGGACAAAAATATCATCCAAAAAATCTAAAATATTTTGTAATGTAATCATTGTATTCTGAGGTAAACACATATTTATATTCCCAATACAACATAATAATATTCGCATATATCGGGGCGCATGCCAATCCCATTGCCACCCCTTCCTTTTGGTGATAATAATCTGCTTGGAAATATAGATAGTTGTATTTTAAAACTAGTTCCATATTCTCTAGTACTAACTTAAACTCGTCTCCTGTTAAGAAATCCATTTCAATTAACATTTCTTCAAACCAAATCAACCCTTCATTCTGGGGTATGACTGAAAACAAGTCCCTGACATCAATTGTAATAAGTGCAGTTTCATCATTGTATAAACACTTTCCCACTTTGTTCAAAAAGTCCCAGGAGTCAACCAAAATATGAGAGTATTTACTATGAAACTTCTTTAATTTATGGTCCACGTAAATAGCTAAAGGTTGTCTTAGACCCTTGAGATGAAACTATAGGTCTCATGGGGGGGGGGGGGGTCATGTATGGACTTGTGGATTTTCGGTATTCCAAAAATAACTGGTATGACAGGTTTAGGGACCTTTTAAAAATTATATAAATCCACATCTATCAACCCTTGTAACAAATTATCTTCCAAAGAAAGATCTATCTTCTTATATGATATATTTATCTAATTTCTTGAAACTAAACCATTTTGGCTTTCCTTGTCCAAAATGTCCATCATCCTTTTTGTGTAATCCCATTTGTCCATAAGTACTAACCCCCCCCCCCCCACCCTTGTCCGGTTTCATCACTCGTATTCTGTCATTGCAACTTAATTCATTTAGTAAGTTAAATTACTAACTACTTCATTGTCTTTTTTATATGTCCTGCGAATTTTATTAGTGACACATCTCTCAAAATTCATAATTTCGTGATGGAGAGGAGGATTATAAGTACTAGATCTTTTTAGTGTGGTTTCTTTGTTCTGAAAACCTCTGTCCTTATAAATATGTATAAAATTTAATTTCTGTGTAAATGTTTTTATATCCAGTAAAATATCTTCGATCGTAGGTATTTTTGTAGGAACAAATGTGAATCCTTTAATAAATAAATTAAAATAATTCTCATTGATCTATATATTCATGTAGTTAAAATTGGTGAACGAACTAATAATAGCTTTTCTAGTCTCATGTTCGTCATCACTCTGGCTTTCACTACCTATATCGGTGCCCACTTGATGTATATCAACATTCACTACCTGTGTAGTCTCGCCGTGTACTGAGTATTGTTCCCCATAACTTGTGTATATGAGGGTTGTTGGGCCCGGTTTCGTATTCTCTCAGACCTCCTTGGTTCCTCCATATCTAAAGGGACCACCTCTCTTGTGTTACTATTACCATTATTGTTATTGTATGGTGGTTCATAACCATAAGTACCATGTTCATAGCGGTCCTGTTCCCCCCACTTCCCCATAGCACCACCCCTATTTTTATTGGTTGCATTGTATCTACCTTTATTGAGTTCACTTTGAATCCAACCACCTTTGTTAATTTTTGTTTCGCAGTAATAAGCAATACCTCTTTCATATTCATTCAAGTCCCTTTCCAGCTTCAAACGTTTCCTATTAGTGTTAGTATTAATAGAATAATCAATGTCATGTAACACCCTAAAATAGATATTCTTGTATTCATCTAAAGAAAATAATAAATCGGTGCTAATATTGTTACACAATCTATCAATTTCTTTCTTAATGTGTTCCATATTATCAATATTCCACTTAATCATTTCTTTTAATATTGCCAGCCCACAATCATTCAAAATATCACTGATAACTTTAAAAAATTTTTTGTCATCCTTTGCATTGTTAGGAAATTTATTTAACCTTAGTCCTTTTGGTACTATTTTGTCCTTTAAACATTTTTCAAAGTACCAATTTTCAACGGCCAAGGTTTTGTATTTTAATAACAAAGATTTAAAAGTCTTACATTTGTCTTTATATGTTGGACCTCCAGGGTTTTCTTTTTTCTTTTCTTTACTGTTGAAATTAAACAAGTATATTATTTTATTAAGTCTACTTTATTAAATTGTGGTGGTACAAAGTTCCTGGGTAGCATTTACCTACTGTCCCTGGATGTGTATCGAAACATTACATATTATACACTTTATATTAAATGTATATATTGTTTGGTGATCAATATGTAAGGTGGTTCTTTAAGAAATTAATTACTAATTATTCAGTTTTGATTGCCAGCCCATTTGGTGAACATATAAGACGCAAGGTTTGTTTGTTAATTGATTCTGAAGTCGTCTCCGGAAGGAGACGAAAGCGCTCAATCAGTGGATGTATTACATTTTGTTTAATCTGGTGGATTATTAAACCTGTTTTTTACTCTATTGGACTATTTGTTTTTGCGTTTGTGCATCACATATTGGAATTGAGAAGACAGCCTTTATTGTTTTTGGTTCTCATCATACCGGTCAACCGTACCAAATACCTTTGTATTTACCGGTTTTGAGGTAAAAAAAAGTGGGGTGCCACAAATTCCCGAGTGGCCCCTTTAATTCCTGGGGTATTTTTCATTTTTTTTCTTTTTGGAGTTGTCGCTGATGTTATCACGTGCACGGTATGCATCAGCATTGTGAGACAGACTGCCAGCCTGTCGGAATTCAGCTAAGGGCTCGAGGGGTGTATACTTTTTACCTTTCTACTACGTATGTTCGTAAGTGGTTGAATGCATTCTATGGACACCTACAGGAATGCATGGATCATGCTATCCCAAATAAAACCAAGACTCACTCCTCCAAAGGCAGGAGACCTGTCTGGTTTACTCCAGCCATAAATAAGCTATACAACAGGAGGAGGAAGCTACTACATGACAGAGCAAAATCCCAAAAAGGGAAGGCATCTCTGATAAGTACTAGCAAGAAACTTCGATCCCTCAGAAAATCATCTAAGGTTAGCTTCGAAAGAGAAATTGCACAAGACGCTAAAGATAATCACAAGGCCTTCTTTAGTTATGTCAGGAACCTGGGTGGCAACTCCCAGATATGCTCTGAGTTAGTGCAAAATGACAAAAAATACACTGAACCCACAGACATTGCCAACATCCTGGCAGACAGGTTCAGTGCAAACTTCTCCCCCCCTCCCCCCAAAAAGAGCAAATGTCTATCCCAACAGAGTGTAGCTTCCCTGACGTTACAGATGCACAGGTGAGAGCTGCCCTCTCCAAAGCAAAAAACACAGCATCAATGGGACCGGACGGTGTCCCGGGCTGCGTCTTACACGAGCTCCAAGAAGAACTGAACCCTCACATAAAGTAACTGTTCAATCTCAGCCTTACTACAGGATATGTACCCAAGGAATGGCGTACAGCAACAGTGGTCCCACCAAAGGTGATGCCACAATGGACCCCAGAAACTATCGCCCTGTAAGCCTGACTAGCCTGGTCTGCAAAGCTATGGAGTGTGTCATCATGGAACTCATAAACAAAGGCATTGGGAACCTCTAAACACTGGATCCTACCCAATTTGGCTTTGTTAAGGGCAGATCTTGCCTCTTGAACCTGGTTGACTTCTTTGAAACAGTCACCAAGGCCATAGATGAAGGGAAGGTAGTCCACACAGCCTACCTGGACCTCGCAAAAGCCTTTGACACAATACCCCACTCGGGCATCATAAATAAGCTCACCAGCTTAAATATAAATCCCTATGTCACAAGATGGGTTGCAAACTGGCTCAGGGATAGAACCCACATGGTCAGAATTGCAGGTACCATGTCAGACTCTAAACCAGTAACAAGTGGCGTCTCACAAGGCTCAGTCCTGTGACCTATCTTGTTCGGTATATATTTCTCTGAGGTACAGGCTAACACGGGAGGATTATGGCTGACCAAGTTTGCAGATGATTACAAACTGGGTGCCATAATCGACTCACCGACTGACACAAGCATCCCCCAAAAGGGTCTCACAGAGACGGATAACTGGTGCCAGAGCCATGGCCTAAAGCTAAATGCCAAAAAGTGCATAGTCATCCACTTTGGGAAAAACAAAGTGCCCACAAATTACCACATAGGTGGTAATCCATTGAGTACGGAAGAAGTAATTAGGGATTTGGGGACCCAAGTAGATAGCAATCTCTCCTTTGACAATCACGTTGCCAAAGTGGTCAGAAAGACCTTCTATATAGCCCACCTTATCATGAAAGGGTTCACATCTAGATCAAGAGAAGTCATTGTGCCCCTCTACTCATCACTCATCAGGGCCATAATTGAATACAATGCCCCATTTGGGATGTACCTTACCCGACACCTGCAGCAACTGGAAAGACCCCAAAAGTACCTCAGCAAGAGGATCAAGGGACTCAAACAGATGCCCTACGCAGTTAGGCTAAAGAAACTCCAGCTCTACTCAGTTTCTTACCGCCTACTCAGAGGTGATCTGTGCCTGATGTATAAAGCCATATCCAAACCAGAATTAATGGACATGCTCCACCTCAGGAAATCCAAATCCCTTAGAGCTATACACTCCAGGGACTTAAACCTCAGCACAGAAATCAATAGGACATGCTGGAGGGACAGATTCATATCCCAGAGGCTCCCATCACTCTGGAACAAAATCCCAATCCATGTTAGACAGAGCCCCTCAATGACTCTCTTCAAGAGAAATCTTGACGAGTGGATGGGAGATCGTAGGTTTACCCCTGGGATCTCTTCTGTGTCCCTACTAGACAGAGGCACAGTAAACTAACCTTAAAAGGGCTATCTTCTGTGATCTACTATACAGAGGCACAGTCAACTAATCTAAAAGGGTGGCAAAAGCCAAACATACCGGCTAGGCTTATAAATGCCCTAGGGCAGATAGCCTAGTATCAACCTATGAACCAGCAAACCGGTTTCGGCTAAAATTCAAGCCTTCTTCAGTGCATCAAAATGTGTTCATTAGTGCAAACCCTGAATTCTGCTTATATACACAAATCAGCCAAAAGGCTTGATAACTTGATTAGAATGATTCATCAGTTAATCCCAACCAAAAGTTAATTTAACTCATTTGAATAAGGCACCTAGCCTGATGATCCAAGATTCTTTATTGTTTAATATAGTGTGCCATCCAGCTTTGGATGCCCTGTTCATTTGTATTTTGTCTATAACAGTAAAAGTAAATTTAGCAATTGAATGAGTTAAGGTATGTTTGTAAAGGGCGTTAGAGATCCTTTTAGTTCTAATTTCACTAAGGTGTTCACTAATTCAGTGTCTGAAGGGTCTGGAGGTTTGTCCAACATATAATGAAGAGCAAAAGCAGGTGGCCAAATAAATAATCCAGTCACTACTGCAGTTGCCAACACATCTTATTTGGTAGATCTTGGATGTATTACAACTGGTAAATTCTTTAGTTTGAAATATGTGTGAACAAGCACTACAATGACCACACGGAACACATCCAGATAACGTGTCACCAAATAGAGTTTTCTGTAAAGTGATAGGTGGATTATAGTGTTTGTAATGAGTTAGGTAAGAACTGATGGTTCTACCTCTGTGATAAGAAAATGAACACCTGGGATTAAGTAGTTCATTCAATTGATCATGGGCAAGCAAAATGTCCCAGTGATTATTAATAATATTTTTAAACCTGTAAGTATTGGCCCCAAATGTAGTCACTAGCCTGATGGGTTGTGAATTATCTGTGGTAACCTGAGTAGTTCTATCTTTGTATGCCAAAAGTTGGGAATCTATCTAATTGATCCACCTGAGTTAATGTTTGAGATATGCAGTCCTCATGGTATCCTCTAGTAAGCAGCCTGTTAGTTAAATCCTGTTGGCAGGCTTTGAGAGTTTGTTCAGAGGAACATATACGTTTAATACATAGATACTGTGATTTTGGAATGTTGTTGTTGATGTGGCGAGGGTGATAGCTAGAAGCATGTAATAGGGTATTGTATTCTGGAAATTTCCTATGTACCTGTGTCTGTAAAGTATGATCATCCTGTCTGCTTATGGTAACATCCAAAAATGTAATTTGATGGTACTCAATGTGTAATGTAAACCGAATACCCCATTTGTTCTCATTAAGATATTGAATGAATTCATGCACATATAGCTGGTCCCCCCACCACACCATCCAACAGTTGTCCAAATATCATCTCCAGATATCTAGTTGGTCAAGAAAAAGATTATGACTTTCATCATATATTAACTGTTACTCCAAAAAACCCATAAACAAATCGGCATAAATAGGAGCAAAGGATGCTCCCATTGCTGTGCCATGAACCTGCCAATATGCTTTACCATGGAAATGAAAAACATTTTTTATCAGCACATGTTCTGTTAAACATATAAGGAGTGTGCTGAACCCAGGGGTGTATAGTTGTGATTTTTTAAGCCAATATTGGATGGCCTGTAATCCAGCCCAATGTAGTATACTTGTATATAGAGAGGTGACATCAAGTGTACATAAATACCAGTCTGGCTCCAATTGTGTGTCCTGAATAATGTTTAGAAACTGTGTGGTATCTTTTATCCTAAACCTAACCATAGGTAATAGAGGTTGCAAAAATTCAGTGAGGAAGGCGGATAAAGGTTCAGTTAAGGATCCCCTTCCTGACACAATAGGTCGTCCCAGAGGACAAGTGGGATGTTTATGTATCTTTGGAAGTAAGTATAAATACTGGGGTATGGGATCTGACACCTTAAGTTGTTTACAGGTCTTCTGGTTAATTATTCCTTCCCTCTGTGGTTACGTCTAGAAAATAATTTATTTATTTTTTTTAATTAAGAGTTGGATCCACAACCATGTGTATGTAGAAGCAAGGATTAGACAATTGTTTTTCAGCCTCCGCCTGGTACATATCCCAGTTCAGCACCACAATGTCACCTCCCTTATCAGCTGGCAAAATAACTATATCATGGTTAGAACTAAGGTCCCTTAGGTCTTGCTGTTCTGTTATAGTTAGATTATGTCTAATCATGTGATGTTCATAAGAGAAATGTAAATCTTTAAGAACACATTCCTTAAAAATGGCAATGTGCTTATCCATGGGAGCTGGAAACTGGATTTCCCAAACTGAAACCCAGCAGATCTTTGAGTATTGGTTGTATATGAAAAAAATATTTTCAGATTAAGTAATCTACAAAATTCATTTAATTCATTAACCAAAACATGTTCAGGCACCACAAAAGTTGGTACAAAGTTTAAACCCTTGTTTAATACTTGAGTTTGTAGATTAGACAATTGGTATGAAGAAATATTATGTACATTGTTTAATGTGATACAATCTTCTCTAGTAGTTGTTGAATATTGTGTGTTGTTTTTTCTGTTTCCTACCCCACCCTCCTGCATTTCTTATGCCTAAAAGGTCTACATGAGGTTCCCTTTTAGCTACTGGAGATTCTTGGGTAGAAAGAGAGTCTAAATCAGTGGCAGAGGATGAATCCTCCTCAGAAGTGCCACTATATGTCTGTACTGTTTTTCTGAGTATTGATCTTGGTCTCTTTTTTTCTGTTGGTTGTTTTGAAACCTGATTCAGAAAAGCGTACACTTTTTTGGGTAACAAAGGGGTTCCCCTTTTCATAATCTAGAATGTCTCTTTGGAATTTTTGAGTTTTCTTTTTGACCAGCTGTTCTTCTAACATAGATAAATATTTAGCCAAATTGGTTAAATAGCTGTTAAAAAAACGTTCTGACTCATAAATCGTATCCTCTTGGCAACTGACAGTGACTTCTCCTATGTATTTCTCTATCAATCTTTCATAATAAGCAATCAAAATATCCACGAAAAACAAACAGATTGATGCCTAGTCGAGAGAGTTTATCTATTATACCCGAGTGGGTAATAGTATCGAAGGCTTTGGCCAGGTCAAGGTAGGTGGTGTGCACAGTCTTCTCCTCGTGCATGGCTTTGGGGACTGTCTCAAAGAAGTCAACCAAGTGTAATAGGCATGACCTTCCCTTGATGAAACCCAACTATGTGGGATTGAGTGTTTGGAGGTTGCCAATGTCCTTGTTAATGAGGTCCATGGTAATCCATTCCATGGCCTTGCAGATCAGGCTAGTTAGGCTGTGTCTATAATTTCCTGGATCGGTGGACGCTCCACCTTTGTGCAAAGGGATGACAGTGGCTGTCCTCCACTCGGTTGGGATGAAGCCGGTACTCAGGCTTTGGTTGAATAGGGTGCCTAATAGTGCTGCAAGTTCCTGCCTGAGTTCATGTAGGATGCCACCTGAGATGTTATCAGGTCCCATGGAGGCTGTATTTTTTGCCTTTGAGAGGGCAGTGATGACTTGCTCTCTAGAGATAACGAGAGGGGGGCAAGTGATGGGGATGTCTTGATTTACTGATGGGGGGGACAGAGGGGTGAAGTTTTCATTGAACCTGTCTGCCAGCAGGTTGGCTATATCCACGGCATTTGTGTATGTGGTATCCTTGACCATCAGTTCTTAGTAGATCTGAGTGCTTCCTTTGAGATTGCGGACATATGTGAAGAAGGCATTATGATTGTCTTTAGTAGATGTGGCCAGTTTGGACTCAAAGTTTGCCCTGGAGGATTTCACTAGTGCTCTTATTTGCCTGTTCATGCTAAGGAGAGATTGCTTCCAATTAGGCACCTGCTCCTTCTTGGTCCTGGACTGAATTTTTTTATTATAAAGTTTATTTATTGCAGATGTCCACCAGACAGGTTTACTCTTCCTTGAGGAGGAGGATTTTGTCCTGTTGGGTATTCCTTATTCCATGCAGCTATATAAATACTTGTATACTACTTTAGTGTAGGTTTGGACATTTGTGCCAGTTCCTACAGAAGAGAGGGTCTGTGAAGTTGTTTATACCTTCCCTCTGAAAGTTCTAATCAGCTTTGGAGACGTTTCTTTGTTTGGCTCTAGCTAGGGGGGGATCTGGGGAGTTAGTGACTTTGAAAGTGACCGTTTTGTGGTTGGATCTTACCAGGGATGATGCTACTGTAGGGATGCTACAGTGGTTACTCATGTTGGTTAATACCAAGTCCAGGATATTATTACCTCTTGGAGGGGTGTCGACTAGCTGGTCCAAGGCATTTGCATTGATGAAATCATGAAATCTCTGGGCATTCGTGTTTTGGCATATGAGTAGTTCTTCCTATCTATTGTTGGATACTTAAAGTTGCTAAGGATCAGGGTAAAGGCTTGAGTCTTCATAGAGTCAAAGAGGTCCCGATAGGTGCAGTGGTCATGTTGAGTTAAAGTTTGGGGGCCTGTAGCTAGCTATGATTTGAATAGGGGTCTTGTCAAAGGTTAACTGCACCTGGAGTATCTCCTGTGTGTCATACTGGTTGACTAGCCTGGAGTTGTGTATGTCTTTAATATATATTTAAACTCCACCTCCTTTTGCTTTGCTGCCCATGGTTTGGGGTCTGAATGTATGATAGGATGAGTAACCCGGCATGGCTGGGATGCTCTCCACAGCTCTGAACCAGGTTTCTGTGACTGCACAAATGTCAGCATCTTCCAGGGTTAAGAAGGCTTACAATGAGTTCAGTTTCATGTTTACACACCTAGTGTTTAGCAACACGACCTTTAATTTGTGTTTTGATGAAATTTTCATATTGGTAGTTTTGACCTCATGGCATTGCCTAAAACTGGCACTATGGGGAGACAACAGCCTTTGCCAGAAGTCTGAAGCCTAAGGGAAACAGATGCAGACCATCTCTGGCAAAGCATCATGGTCTGTCAATGTCTTCCCAGGCTGTCAGGTACTGGATCCCCATGGAATGACACCAGAAACTAACCCAATTGTTAAAGTCAATCATTTTCTGTTTGTATGAGGCATTACTCTGGGTGATGGTAGAATGCTGCTTAAGGCTAGGGACATACTTGCCTGGGACACATATTCAGCAAGCTCGATCATGTCTCTCTTCATATAGTCCAGGGAGATACGCCTCAAGTCATTCACGCCAACATGGATTATAACAGTCTCATAACAGTACCTGTTGTTGAGACACCTGAGTGCATGTGTGACATGGTGGAGTCTGGCACCTGACAAACAACTAACTGTGACTTTCTCCTTATGTTATCACTGGTTATCTTTGGCAGTCTATGAAAGTTTCAAGAGAACAGACTTTGATGTATGCATCTCTTAATAATAGATATGATCACATACAGTTATATGTGTGTTTGGTGCAGTCATCTCACTCACAATATTTTTCCTCTAATTTATTTGATATCACCTCCTCCAATCCCTCTCAAGTTCAGGATGTTTCCCCTTGACTTCAGGGCTTGCTCATACATTGTTCTTTATTGGGTACCCCAACGTAATTTTTCACTAAATGGGCCCCCGACCCCTTGGGAAGTCAACCACAACAATAACTATCTCTGAGGCCTAGGGAGTAGTTAAAGTGGAGTTTGGGATCTATCTGGGGAGTTAGTGACTTTGAAAGTGACCGCTTTGTGCTTTCATTCTTGTGGCAGGCAATCAATTCCCCTAGCTGTGCAGATGGATAACAGAATGATATCAAAATGTTACTGCCACCTGGTTTAATTTCAACAAGTGTTTTTTTGGTTCTAATACTATTATGGGAAGGGACCCCATTCCCAAGTCAAGGCATAATTAGAGTTCATAAAATTAGTATTGTTTCAGTCTTTGATGTTAGCCAAGAGTGATGATCTCAGAACCTGCAAAGTGTCCAGAATTGCCGCCTTTTATGATTTATACTGGGTTGCATGTATTATGTGCATATCTAGGTACAACTGTAAATTCAAGTTATTAGACGTGTTTTTTTCTACTACTATTGGAACAGTATGGGTATCTTTCTTCCACATTGCCCTTATTTCTGCCTGTAAATCCTGATATTTTATGACTTTGTGTCTCTCTGTACTCAAGACACTGTAATCTCTGGTTGTAGCAATTTGAATGGTCAATGCTATTTTTCTTTCATGGACTACTATATCTGGTTTTCTCTAATCTTTTTTTTTAATTGTTGGTAATGGGTGATCCCATGTCAGATAAACGTCATCATTCTCTTTGTGGTTCATGTGTTTCCAATGCTTTTTAGCAACTTCTACATTGTAGCAGCTGGACAATCCTCAACACAACAGTCCTGCCACATAATTGTACCTTTCAGTACACAGGCATTGTGTCATGAGCATATCACACCCACAAACAGAACTTGCATCTGTCTATTTCTCCCATGCTTTTAATGGACTTTGTAAACCAACATGCATGTAGTCCACTATCCTGGGCCACTATTATTTTAGCCTTTCATCTTTTGATTTCAGTTCACTTCTCCTTAACAATTCCTACTTCAAATCTTGGTCAGCATGAGGTTGTTCCAGGAGAACTTTACTTGCCACCATATTTTGGATTTTCCAATTTTCTTTCAGTCTCATCTGATCCTTCTCTTTATAGTCTTTTTTTTGCAATTTTTGGCACATTCAGTTGCCTGATTTTTGTCGACTTCTGATTTGATTTCCATTTTCACTTTATATGAAAATGCTTCCACTACACTAAGCAAAATGTCATCTTAGATAACTTCTTCCCATGTTAAAACATTCACTACGTTTGCATCCGATAAGGTCGGTAGGTATGTATGAAATCCCACACAATTGCAGAGCTATACATGTATTCAGTTTTAAGGAGGCCCATACCTCATTCAAGGCAAGGAATATATAATATTGGTGTGCACTCAGTTTTATATATCATTTGATAAGTATGAAGCATTTTTCTTGTCTGACTATTATGGCTTTATTTAACATCAAATGATCTTTTGTTCCTTGTGACTTTCTTTTGTCACCTTTTTGCTCTATCGCCATAATTTTTTTCTAAATGACTACAAACTGCAACAATTCTGGTATATAATTTGTATATTGTTGGAAGGCAAGTTATGGGTCTATAGTTCTTAGGATGGCTTACAGGCTCACCCTTAAGGAGGAGTATAATTTTTCTTGTTAACCAGGTTGGTGTCTTGTTTAAGACGTGCATACAAGTAATTCTTACTAAGGGCTACATTTTTAAATAAAGATGTTAATATCTTTAGCCAGAACTTAGGTACTGATCAGGCTCTGAGAGTTTTCTTGATTTTTTTCAGTTTCTCGGCCCATTACTTCATCCTTTTCTATAAAGTCTACTTTGGAGCTTACTCTATCCATTCAGCATCTTTATGTTCAACAGGATCTTCATAAATGTTTCTCCAAAATTTGTCTATTTCTTATTTTGTTTGGTAGTATTTGTTTCTTTAGCTTTGTTTCCCAATTCTCTAGAAAATCTTTTTGGGGCATCAATGAATTGCTTATTTTCTATTTTACATTTATATTTATCTACAACCTTCTATGTTTTTCTGCTTGTGCTGATATTTTTAGTTTGTTATTGGTAATAGTGTATGATGAATACTGATTAGACTTGATGCTGTGCATTGCTTTTGCCACATCTATAGTTCTAAATAATTTTTGATAATCTGTTCCCGTTTCTTTATTCTTCTAACAGTGATACTTCTCATCTTAACTGCTTTATAGTTTTCTTTATTCAATGCTTCCGCGTCCATGATGGAATTTACTTACGCCTTTCCTTTCCATCGTTATTCTATATTTTTGTGATCATTTATTCATTTAGCTGATATAGCCTATTTATGTCTATCACTTGAATTTCTTTTGATAGTCCTGATTACTATGTACATGTTTTACTAATCTTTTTTAACATATGGGGTTTTATTTACTTTATGTAAACTATTTTTTTCATCTGTCGTAATATGTTTATCCACCTACATTAAACCAATGAGGTCTTCCCTTAGATAATTTTCTTCTGGACTAAGAGCATCTTCTTTGCTCTTTTTTTTTTTTTTTGCAGGTATTCTTTAGAAAGTTCTAGAACATTTTCCTGTAATATATCCTCTTCAAATGCACCCTGCTTCATCTGCTGCTCTTTCATATGGGAACCAATTAGTTCATCACTCCACAAAATTACCTGTGACAGAATTACCATCCCTGTATTAATGCTGAGATGTCCTAAGGCTCCAGGTCTCCACCAGAGGTCACACAGACATTGGGTGAATTGAATTCCCAAGTAAGTTAAAAAAAAAACACAAAAGTCTGTTTCCATCCTTCCTCAACTGATGGGTATCAGATCTGCTTGGATCCCCAACTACGACCACTTTAATAGACTTAGGGTCCATAGCTCAGGCTTCTCTTCTTACCCATAATCCCCATCTCCAACATTACCTCAAATCAAGTCTGCTCACAGTATTCTACAGACAATCAAAGTACATCATCTATCTATATCTTTCTATATATATATCTATATACATACCTATATATATATATATATATATATATATATATATATATATATATATATATATATATATATATATATGCATATCACTACAGAGATATAGGCAGGAAACCAAAAAGGGGTGACGTAAGGAAGTCTGCTCTGCAGCTACAAGAGTTTGAAATCCTATACTTTAGAAAAACCATAAGGTCATACCAGAAGCCAACAAGGAGAGTTTTCTATGAAATGGATGCAAGGAGGAGGGAGGGAAATTGTGGAAGGACAAAAATGGAGAACACAGATCCACTGTTATGGAGAGTACATAAATTTCACCCATTATTCAACTAATAGGACAGAGCTCCCAGCTACTTGGTTTCTCAGGATGGTTTTTCATGGAAGAATATTCCAGAGGACAACAGAACTGAAAAACACCTTTATCTCTGGAAAATAAATTCACTATGTAATGAGAAATAAAGGTATGAATGTTAGATCAAGTGACAGAAACATAAATGTAATCAATCAAGGCCCTAGAAAAGAAGACAGCATAAGTACAGACACACCTTGTTGAACGTGCTTCACTAGAGCCAAACCTTTATGCTTATAAACTTGAGAAATGCAATTAGTCAACCATGTTGCTATGGAAACTTGACAGCTTATCCCAACTTACCTTTGCAGAATGATACAAACAACTGGTCTGATTTCCTGAAGGATTTGGACTTATGAAGGTAAAATCATAATTGTTGTGTACACCTAGTAAATGAAGCATATATTCTCCCATACTGATGAATTTAGGAAAGAAGGCTGGTAAATTAATGGCCTGATTGAGTGTGGTTTCTGAAGCAACCTTGGGTAAAAAGGATAGGTTGGTGCATAAAGACACTATCTTTGTGAAAAATAATATATGGAGGTTGACAAGACAGAGCCTGGAGTTCAGATACTCTTTTGGCTGAGACAATAGTTACTATAAAAATAGTTTTCCATGTAAAAAACTTAAGACCACTCTGGTAGCAGGCTCAAACGGAAAATGAGTTAACACATGCAGTAGCACAGTCAGATCCCAAAGAGAGGTAGGATCTTTGAAAGGAGGTCTAAAAAGAATGGTACCTCTCAGGAAGGCCTTACATGATTTAAGAGAGGCCATGGAAGTATGGTTCTCATCAACATGAAAATTCAAGATTGCAGCTTGGAATAAATAGCTTCATTGTGGAAGACTGAAGTGAGAAACTCTTAATACTGCTTACATGGGAACTGAAAAGGGATCTAAATGTCTCTTGGAAGCCCAAATGGTAAATATTTTTTAATTTACTTTTGTAGACTTTCCATGTCAAAAAAAAAAAAAAAAAAAAGGAGGCCATTACCCCACTGTACTCATCCCTCATTAGACCCATTATAGACTACACTGCCCGATTTGGTATGTACCTCACAAGACATCTGTAACAGCTGGAAAGGCCGCAGAAATACCTCACTAAAAGAATCACAGGCCTAAAGCAGATGCCCTATGCTGACCGTCTAAAAAAACTCCAACTATACTCTGTGGCATATCATCTACTCAGAGGTGATCTCTGCTTAACATACAAGGCCATGTCAAACCCTGAGCTGTAGGACATGCTCCACTTAAAGAAATCCCAATCCCTCAGAGCCACACGCTCCAGGGATCTAAATCTTGTCATCACAATGAACAAAACATGCTGTAGGGATAGGTTCCTGACCCAGAGACTCCCCATACTCTGGAACAGACTGCCCATACATGTCAAGCAGAGCGCCTTCTTGGCCCTCTTCAAAAGGAACCTTGACGACTGGATGGGAGATAGGAAATTCACTCCAGGGATCACATCAGTCGCCCTGCTAGACAGGGGTCCAGGGAAGTAAATACTGTAGGAAGAAATATCCAGGAAATTGTTATGGCTAGGCTTGTATAGGCCCCTAGGGCCAATAGCCTAGTACCAATCTATGAACCTATGTAGATGCTTTCTGAGAGAAAGTGAGAATGTGGACTACCTGGGAAGAAAACCTAGACTGACTAGCCATCATTGGAAGTGGAGAAACCATGCGGCCAACTTCAGAACCCAAATGTCTGAATAAGGCATTCGGGATGGATGAGATACGTAGGTCCAGATTCAGATCCAACACCCAAGGAAGATGCATCAAGTGAGGCCAGACAAAAGGGAATCACATCTATCGAGACCAGAAAGGGGCAATAAGAATGACTGTGCTCTTCTGTTGTAATGCTTTCTGCAGGAACTTCGAGATTAGGAGAGTCAATGGATAAACATATAGGAGTGGAGGGCCACTTGTGGATCAAAGTGTCTCAGTGAAGCCACCTCAGGGGGGGAGGGGTTAAAGCAAAGAACCTGCTGCATATGGAATTGACAGGAGAAGCAAAAAGACTGCAGCATGGTTAGCCCTATAGATGAAAAATTTGCTTCGCCACTGGTATCACTCATGAAGTAACAGAACAGACCTGCTCACACTTGTCCACTGGAATGTTGGACTTCTTTTCTATGTGCTACTGGAAAGTGGTTGGAAGATATCACCCACTGCCACATTCATTGCTTCAAGATATAATAGGAAGGAGAGTGTTCCCCTCCCATTTGTTGATGTACCAAACCACCAACATGTCCGTCTGGATAGAGATCACCCCTATTGGGAGGATACTGTGAAAGGCCAGCAACTCAATGAGGACTGCCTTCATCTCTAAGACATTGATATGAAGATCAGCCAGTGATGAGGACCAAGTGTCTGGATCATCTTTACCATGTAATGCCCCCCCCCCCCCAGTTGGGAAGCATCCATGGTCACCTTGGCTTTGGGAAAGGGTGAGACAAAGGGCAGCCCAGGGACACTTCCAAAGACTGAATCCACCAAATTAGATGAACTCTGCAGATGTTTGGTAAGGTGTATTGGAAAGTACATGGCCTGATGCCTGATGGACCATTCAACTGCTACTGTCCATTGCAATACCCTCACATCTTGCCACGGGAATCAAAGTAATGGAGAACTAGGCTGGAAGGTAGAGTCTGACGGGAGAGAAGCTGTACTGCCTGATTCAACAGGGTGGATAACCTGTTCTATGGTAATCTTGCTATTTTAAGTGCACTCCTATGAACTCCAGGGTTTGTACTACAGAAAGTTGAGATTTGTCACAGTTGACTGTAATTCCTAGGCTGGAGCAAAGCTGAAGTAGACAGTTTCTGGCCTGGACTAGAAGAGGTCTGTTAGAAACAGTCAGAAGCCAGTCATCTAGATAAAGGAACACCCGAAAATCTAGCAGTTTGAGATGAGCTGCAATCGCTGCCATGCATTTGAACACCCAGGGGGCTGTGGTGAGACCAAAAGGCAGAGCTCTGAACTGAAAATGACCAGCTCCCAGCTGGAAGAGAAGAAACCTGCTGGAACACCTGTCTATTTTGATGTGGTAGTACGCATCCTGAAGATCTATCAAGTACATCAAATTATACTTCCTTAGAAGAGGGAAGATGGATTGTATAGTGACCATTCGGAACTTCAAGTATTTGACATATTGATTCAGATGACTGAGGTCCAAAATTGGCCTGAGGTCTCTGCGCTTTTTTGGCAGCTTTTTGCTTTCCAGAACTGCTGCCTTCATTTTAGAGGGTGGAACATTGGGAAGTTTTTTTACTAGTAGGGCTGAATAAACAAAGGGAATGCAACAGGCTCCAGTAATGATTGGCTGCACCCAGATATCTTTGGAGATGGACATCCAGGTTTTTTGGTCCAAGGCCTTAGACAAAGAAGTTATGTACTCACCATAATGTTCCATCCGAGTAGTTCTACTTCATTTGTCTTCAACCCGTGCGTACCGGATCCAAATTGGATCCGATCCGGCAAGTTCACTAGCATCTGCTTTGAGCTCTAAGCTCCTCTCCTTACCCATAACACACCTCTACTACCTTCCAACCCCCAGATCGGGTTTGCTGCCACTTATACTGAGAATCCAACCTGCAAAAAACATCTTACACACCTAAAGTTTCAGCCATTCAGGCTGTCCATACGGTAAGGCCAGGGGGAAGGAGGAAGGGATGGTTGAAGACAAATGAAGTAGAACTACTCAGTCAAAATGTTATGGTGAGTACATAACTTCTTTATCTGAAGTAGCTTACTTCATTTGATCTGCAACCTGTGGGACAGAGTCCCCAGCTACTAAACTCCTGGGTGGCCCTCATGGAAGGATATTCCGAAGCACAGTGGAACCAAAGGCTGCTCTCCTCCTAGAAATCAAATCCAATCTGTTCTGAGAGAAAAAAGGTATGAGATGAGGACCAAGTAGCTGCAGAACAAATATCATCCAATGAGACTCTCGACCAAAAAGCCACAGAAGTAGCCACTGACCTAGTCGAATGAGCTTTCACCTGACCAAGAGGAGACAAACCTTTATCCTTATAGACCTGAAGGATGCACAAGGAAATCCACCTAGTGATAGTGACTTTAGAGATAGGTTTACCCAAAAAGGGTTTAGAGAAGGACACAAACAATTGATCAGATTTATGAAAGGTTCTAGTCTTTTGTAAATAAAATCATAACTGTCTATGAACTTCCAAAAAGTAGAGTCTGTACTCCATTTTGTTAGCAAAATCTGGAAAGAAAACAGGTAAGTTAATGGTCTGATTGATATTAACATGTGATGCTAACTTGGGAAGAAAGGACCAATTGGTACGAAGGGAAACCCTGTCTTTATGGAAAATTATGTATGGAGCTTGAATAGACAACACTTGCAGTTCTGAAACCCTTTTAGCAGAGGTGATAGCCACCAGAAACGCTGTTTTCCAAGACAAAAACGTAAGCTCCGTGGTTGCTGCAGGTTTAAAGGCAGAGCGACCAAAGCTTGAGGAACCATGGTAAGGTTCCATGGGGTAACAGGATCCTTGACTGGGGTGGGTGTAATAGGAAAGTACCTTTAATAAAGGCTTTGCACCGTTTGGAAGATGCTAGAGAAGCAGAATTCTCATCCACGTGAAAATGAGAGATGGCAGCTAGCTGAACTTTGATAGTAGAAGAGCTCGCTCCTTGTTGAAAAATATTTGCTAAAAAATCGAGAATGGCAGGAACAGGAGCTGTGAAAGGGTCTAAACTCCTTTGAGAAGCCCAAAAGGAAAAACGTTTCCATTTGCTATGGTAAATCTTCCTGGTGGAAGACTCATGAGCCGCCACCAGAATAGACCTGACTGAAGAGGATAATCCAGGAGTCCTAGCAATAAGGGGAACTGGAGCAGCCAAGCCGTGAGCTTCAAACTGTCCAAGCTCAGATGAGGAACCCCCGAGGGGTGTGAAATAAGATCCTGAATGGGATCCAAGTTGGAGCCAGAAGATGAGACCAAAGGAAGGGGAAACCATACCCACCGAGGTCAAACTGGGCAATGAGGATCACTTTTCTCCTCAGTTGACAAACTTTCTGTAGAAACCTTGGAATAAAAGGTACTGGAGTGTAAGCATACAGAAGACCGGGAGGCCAAGCATGGACTAGAGCATCTCTGGGGGACTCCCTCCACACTGGGGGTTCAGAGCAAAGAACTCACTGCACTTCGCATTGGAAGAAGCTGCGAAGAGATTGCAGCAAGGCTGACCCCACTCCAGAAAGATCTGCTCCACTACTGAAGGATTCAGAGACCACTCGTAAAGCATCAGTTTAGTCTGACTTAACCTGTCCGCTAGGATGTTGGACCATCCCGGAATGTGCGTTTCTATCAGAAAGTGACCGATGGAGATCGCCCATACCCAAACTCTCATGGCCTCGCAACAAAGGGGGTGAGATCTGGTCCCTCCATGTTTTCTGACATACCAGACCACTGATATGCTGTCTGACTGAATTGCAATGGTTCCCAGAGAAAGAATGGCATGAAGGGCCTGCAATGCCAAAAGGACTGCCCTCATCTCCAGAAGGTTTATATACAAACTGGTCTCGACAGGGGACCACAGGCCTTGGACTGTCCAGCCCAAACAATGCCCCCACCCAAGTTGAGAGGCATCCGTGGTCACTGTGGCTTGGACAGGGGCTGGAACAAAAGGTCGTCCCCTCCAGGATTTCCAGAGTGTACATTCAGCAAAGAAGGGATGACCTGTAGACTCGACTGAGGTGTATTGGATACGATAATGGAAGATACAACAGGGACCATTGCACCACTAGGGTCCACTGTAGTACTCGCATGTGTAACCGGGCACACAGAAGAAGCATTATGGTCGCTGCCATAGAACCTAGGGCCCTCAAAACCAATTCCGTCGAGGGAAGGTGAAAATGGTAAATCGGAGAAACATGCATCCTCAGGTTTTGAACTCTCTCCGTGGTCAGGAAGATTTTGCACTGTAGTGTGTCTATCCATGCCCCAATGTAGTCTATCACCTGGACAGGATTCAGAAGAGATTTGGATGCACTGACTGTAATCACCAAATAAAGTGCAAGTTTGATAAAATAATTCCTGGTTTGACAAAGTAGATGCCTGGTGGGAGCCAATCATCCAAGTATGGGTAGACCTGAATCCCATGAAGCCTCAGGTGAACCGCTACTACAGCCATCACTTTGGTGAACACCATGGGGGCTGTGGTGAGACCAAAGGGTAGGGCTTGAAATTGGTAGTGACTGACTCCTAGCTGGAAGCGGAGGAACCTCATGGAGCTTCTGTGCATCTTTATGTGACAGTAGGCATCCTGGTGGTCTAATGAGCACATCTAGTCGCTCTCTTGCAGGTACGTTATGATGGACTGTAAGGTGACCATCTGGAATTTTGCTTTGGCAATTGACAGGTTAAGGGTAGGTAGGTCCAGAATGGGCCTTAAATCCAGTTTTCTTTGGCACCAAAAAGAACCTGGAGTAGATGCCCAAACTGAACTGATCTGGGGGGACGGGCTCGATGGCTCGTTTCTCTAGAAGCTTGGAAATTTCCAGTGCTGCTGCCTCCCTTTGTGTGGGTGGTACATCCGGGAGGTGTTTGGGAGGAACCAAAAAAGGGACTGAGTATCCTCTGGATAAAATCTGAAGCACCCAGTGGTCTGATGTTACGGACTCCCATGCCACCAGGTGCAACGACAATCAACCCCTGACTGTCTCCAGAGTAGAGCAGCTGGGCAACCCCTCAGATTTGCTGCCCGGGCCTGTCCAAGAATGGTTCTTGAGACCCAAAATTCCTCAGACCTCCTCTGCCTCTGGGCTGGCATCTATCCTGTCCTCCTCTGCCTCTGGGGGAAGAAGAGCCCTGAGTGTCCCGGGAATACTGAGACTTCCGGAACCACATCTTCTTTTGCCCTCGCTGATTCTGGGAAAAGGATCTTTGAGGGTTTGAGAAGCGGATCCTGACAGCAGACAGTGTCTTCCTGTCTTTCTCACTCTGGACCAAGGTATCTTTGACGGTCTTACCAAAAAGGGTAGAGCTGTCATAAGGGGCATTGACAAAAGATGCCTTGAAAGGTTCTGAGAACTGACATAATATGAGCCAGGCATTGCGCCTCATGGACACTCCAGACCCAGCTGCCCTAGCCGCCCCTTCAGTAGCATGTGAAAGGAGTCACATGGACATGTTGGAAACTGCTTTTAAAGTGGCCATCCTCACGGAGAACGTATCTCTGTCTTCCTGCAACATGGACTTGGGGGGGGGGGGGGGACTCAGCCAGTTCCTTGACCAGGTTCTGCTGCAGTCTAGTAACGTGGGCCAGGTAGTTCAGTGCCCTGATGGAAAAGGTTGCTGACGCATAAACCTGCTTCCCTAAGCGGTCCATCATCCTAGATTCTCGGGCTAGTTCCTTTTTGGTGGCTACTGCTATTACCATAGTGTCTACAGGGGACCCTTTGTTCCACTTTGGTCTATCTGAGGGAGGGCTCAAAATTTTGTCTGGATGTTTCAGGATTGGTTCCACAGTGTCCGGCTCCTTCCAGACCCACGAGGTGACCAGGTCCACCAGGGTATCTGCAGGAGGGGACACCCAGGAAGTAGATGGGCCCGTGCCAAAAGCCTCCAGGAACATGGATTCATCAGAGGAAGGTTTGGAGGTGGACCAGCCTCCTTGCTGGTGTAAGATTTCCATGATGTCAAAGGAGACATCCTCGGGAGGTAATCTGGGGGAACCTTCCCCATCATCCAAATCGTGTTCTCAGTGAGGGACTCGGGGGAGTCCAAGCACCTCCTCTTACATGTATGCTTGCGAGGCATGTCTCCAGTGGGGCTCTCCGGGGGGAACTCGCAAGTCACTTGTTCCTCAGGGGGGAACCGCCTAGGGCTCCTCGAGCAAGGGCTGTCCCTCTGGTAAAATGATAGGATTCATAGACAAAGCCAAGGGAGTTGGGGCAGAGTCCAAGGAAATAGTCAAGGGTCTCGATCCAGTAGAGCGAACCCTTTCTACCACGTCGAACGTTGAGGGAGAACGAGCCTCCTGGGCCACCAATAAGGAAACTGCTCTCCCCAGATCCGATGCGAGAATCGGAGCCAAGCCCGAAGTGGCGGGAGCTCCAAGGGGGGAAACTTGGCTCGACAACGTCGGAGCTGATGGAAAAGGTTCTGCTCCATTGGATCCGATACCCAGGCTCCGTCTCTGACAGCCACTCGGATTCGAACTGGTCGGATCCGACATGATCCAGGCAGCTGCTGGCATTGAGGAAACAGGTACTGTCAGTGCTGACCCCCTGACTAAGGCCATCCTCGGATCCAAGTACTCCAAACCCAGTTGTTGGATTGGAGAAGGAGAAATTGGCATGAAGAAAGGAAGCGATTTGGGTACGAATGAACCTCCTCATCACTTTATCCATGTTGACTTCGGAAAGGCTTCGGGTGGACCTCAATAAAGCCACAAACTCCGACCTGGCGGGTCGAAGTACCGAGGCCCTAGATGGTGGTAGTGGCTCCGGGAAAAATTATGGGAGATAGGAGCCAAGGGGAGTCACAGATCCTAGACTGACTCTTGGCGGAAGGAGAAGTAGAAAGGTCCGGGGATCGCTTACATTTTTCGGACCCGTGCTCTCTCTGCCTTTTTTGTGCTCCACTTCCACAGGCTTAGAAATGGGAGGATGAGTCCCAGCCTGGGAGGCAGGAGAAGGAAGGACAAGAGAGGAAGGAGAGAGAGCCACAGCAGCCGCTGTGACTGAAGCAGTGGAATAGGCAGGTGCCTCAGTAGTGGGTAGAAGGCCCTTCAAGGCCAACTTAGCCCGTCTATCCTTTATAGTGCATGGGTTAACACCCACGCAAATGGTACAATCTGTATTTAAATGGGCAACACTCCAGCACATAACGCAAAGAGTGTGGCTATTGGCTGGTGACAATTTGTGGCCACACTCAGTGCACCTCTTAAAGACCAGCTTAGGGTCAGCCATGTCTCTCACAGAAAAAAACTGTAATTCATACACCAACAAGAGAGGAAAGAAAGTATTTCCTACTCAGACCCACTCACCACACACTCAAAGTCACACAGAACGCTGAGGGCATGAGGGGAAGCAACACACACTAACTAACACTAAAAACTAAAGAAAAACCCTAAAACACGATGAACCAGCAAGGGCAGGAAGAAAGGGAACCTACACTACCAGCTAACACTCAACCATCAAAAAACTGCTAACTTATGAAATAACCCAACTCACAAATTCAGACCTCAGGATCACAATGCTTCTGGCAAGCCACGGCAAATGAGATCTGGGGGTTGGAAGGTAGTGGAGCTGTATTGTGGGTAAGGGGAGGAGCTTGGAGCAGATGCTAGTAAACTTGCCGGCTCAGATCAGATACGGATCCGGTACCCACAGATTGAAGATCAAATGAAGTAAACTACTTCAGATTCTATATTAGGGTGAATGGACAGATGAGCTTTCCTCAGTGAGCTCCTTTTTAGTGGCTGTCGCTACCACCATGGCATCAACTGCCGGGCCTTTGTTCCAGTGACAGTGGTCTTTGGGGCAACTAGATACTTGGGTTTTCTGGCGATCGGTTCTGAGACATCTTATTCCTTCCACACCCAGTGAGAGATAAAATTCTACTATCAGTCAGGGGAACCTCCCACGAAGTAACTGAGCTGGCAACAAAACCCTCAAAAAAATGGATTCCTCTAGAGAAGGGGCTTTGGAAGACCAATCTCCTTTCCGTCACAAAAGTTTGAGAATCTCCCTGAATGAAACATCCTCAAGGGGTGATTCAGGGACTTTCACTTTCATTGAATCAGTGTCTTCTACCAAAGACTCTGGTGAGAAGTCAATGTGCCTTTTCTCAAACATGTTTTCGAGGAGATTCTGCAGGGAATGTTCTGGAGAAGATTTGTAAGCCTGAGGGGAGTCCAGAATGAGGACTGTCTTGAGGCACACGTTAACCATCTGTCTTGATGGGATAGACTGTGCAGGATCAGGACCTTGTGAGGACAGTTTTGCAGCAGGTAGAACCAAGAGAGTTATGGATGGTCTGGTCTCCTGTCTTGGAGTGACCTTTCTCAACTGGCTCAAAGGCAAAAGCCGAAGGAGAATCCAAAAGCATTCTGGTAGCAGCCAAAGCTACCACACCAGAATGACCAAAGATGCCTCCCCTACCCTGCAGAGACTGAATCCAGAGTTCAGCTATCCAGCCCTGATGCTCCAAGGGGAAGAGACACCTCTGACAACTTTGGAGTCGAACCCCTACTCCCAGACTCTGCATCAAGGCTTTGGTTCTGAGGAAATCAGAGCTGGATGGATCAGATGATGACAGAGTTGAGGAAGACCACAACTTCGGATCAGATGCTGACAATACTACAAATCTCTGATTCAAGATTCCTGAAACCAGAGGGTGGATCGATGAAGGTGTAGTCATAAGCAAGGGAGAGGGTGCAAGGCTCATGGGTCCAATGGGAGGCAGAGCTGGAAGAACTTACAACTGAACTGGAGTCCTGAGAAATTTCATCATTCTATCCACATCAGCCTCTGACAGACTTCTGACAGATCAAATGAAGATAATGTAGAAGGAGATCTGGAAGGCTTGTGTATAGGCATCTCAGAGGAAAAGAGAATGCAGTCTTGGGGAGACTGGCTCTGGGGATAATCTCGGCTCCCTTCGAGGAGGAGTTCTGGATTGGATAGAGGTCAGATTCAGAGTGGCTAATGAATCTAAGGACTTAGGAAATTTTGCTGACACAGCAGATGACAATGTCAAAGGACAGCAGTCAGGGGATTGCTTCTTTGCCCTTCTCCTTGTGCTTATCACTGGGCTTATTCCTTGATGGGGACACTACAGAAGTAGAAGAAGCAGATTTTGGATGACATCCTTCAGTACCAACTTGCTTTGGTGTTAAACAGCTCCGTGGTGGCTAAAAGCCATAAAAATGGTACAGTCTTCCTCCAAGTAAAAAGCCCCTAAACAATATACACATTTAACATGACAGTCAGAATTTGGCACCTTAAGGCCAGAAGGTACACACCTCTTGAAACACGTATATTTATTCACCATAATAGCAGTAATCTACCACACAAGACAATAACAAAATCAAGATCAATAACAAGAACCCAGTCAGAAAAAGTACCAACAATGGTATGTAGAAATACTCTGACAATAGTTCAAGGGTACTGAACCCAAAACAGCAACAGTGGTACTCAAGATGATACTAGATAGCTAGTAGGAAGGGGAGCGTTTATGGTTCTAGAAAGGACTAAATGAAACTAAACTGTTTGGTATTTATTTGGCAAGGGGAGGTGATAGAAAAGACAAGAATACAAAGTACTCAACAAACAACCAAAAAAGTCAGAAGCAGAACAAGCTAAAGCACTTCTCTAAACAGCATGAGCCAACAACCCACATCTGTTCACAGCAAACAAGATCTGAGGTCATGGTGATGGGATTATGGGTAAGGGAAGGAGCCTGAGCTACATATCTAAGATCAGAAAGTGGCCAAAGTCATAACTGTAACCTATTAGTTTAGGAACAGATATATATATATATATATATATATATATATATATATATATAAAAGAAATCAGATCTTTATACTTAACTCTTCACTGCTTTACTAAAATGGCTACCTCACTATCTGGGATTTTACTTCTTGTTCAGGGAAGTCCAATCTTGTAATATTTCTTTGTAAATTTCCAAAAGGGCAGTAACAGATTTGGGGGTAGCCTTTTCACTATTTACCTCATATTTCTTTGTAAATTTCCAAAAGGGCAGTAACAGATTTGGGGGTAGCCTTTTCACTATTTACCTCACTTCTACTTGGAATTAACATCCTAAACAAAGTCAACAGGTGGTCATAACTATCAGAATTTACCACGTTATTCAAAGTCTGGCACTGTGAAAGCTGGCTATGCAGTCACAAACTAGGTATTATGTAGCCATTACATTTTCACTGCAGTTCTTTTACAGCTACAGTTATTAAGCATCTGCACTATTACCTTTCCATGTTACTAGACTTTAGCAACTGCCTTGTTGCAGAAAAATAAGTTATGTTCTTACTATAATGTTCTAACTGTTTTCTCTATTTTCATTCTTCCTCGACTTGTGGGTTTTGAATCTGACTTGGCTGCTTTCCAAGCTCAAGATTCGATGTTCATGCTCCTCCTCTTCATCCCATAATGCCTCCTTCCCCCAGAATACCTCAGATTGGGTTTGCTAAAAATTATACAGCTAAGATATCTATATAGCTACAGATGAAGAAAAAGGTTCAGGAGCTCAACCCAGCATCTCCTGAGAGAGACCCACTCTGTCAGGTCTACATGGAAAAGAGTCCAGGGGCTAGGAGGGTGAGGAGGTCGAAATAGAGTGAAAACAGACAACAAAGATGGAATGCTATGGTAAGAACATAACTTCTTTATCTGATGTCATTTTCATTTGTTCCTTGAGAAAATGACAGAGTCCCTAGCTACACAGATCCTAGGGTGGTCCTTTTGCAAGGATATTCTGAAGCACCGTAGAGCAAAAAATGGTTCTATTCTTGGAAATAATGTCTAGTTTGTAATGAGAAATAAAAGTATGAGACCCTGACCAAGAGGTAGCTACACAGATATCAACAATCAACATTCTCAAGGAAAAGGGTTGAGAAGTCACCATAGATCTTGTTGAATGAGCTTTGACATTCCCCAGCAAGGGCATACCTTTTGATGAAAAAAAAAAAGAGATACAATCTCACAACCATCTGGCCAGAGTAGGTTTAGTAACTGATGTGCCTTTCCTCATGTTTGAAGAAGATATGAACAGCTGTAAGATCTTCTGAAGGATTTTGTCCTGTCCAGATAAAATGTAATTGCTTATGAACATTCAGAAGATACAGTGTGTATTATCCCTTATTCTAGAAATTGGGGAAGAAAACCGGAGATGAATGGACTGATTGATATTGTCTTCTGTGGCCAGTTTAGGTAAAAAGGATGGAGTGGTCCATAAAGAAACTCTATCCTTATGGAAAATGAAATAGAGAGGGTTAACAAAGAGGGCTTGGAGCTCAGAAACTCTCTTTTCTGATGTAATAGCAACCAAAAAGGCAATTTTCCAGGAAAGAAACTTCAGATCCACTTTAGCTGTAGGTTCAATGGGAGAAAGAACCAAGGCTTGTAAAATCAAAGCAAGATGCCAAGGAAGGGTTGGATCTTTGACTGGGGAACAAAGTAAAAAGGTGTCCCTGAGAAAAACCTTACATAGTTTGGAAGAAGCTAGGGTAGCAGAGTTTTTCCACAATGTGGAAATGTGAAATGGCTGCCAGCTGAACCTTCACCGTGAAATTGATGGCTCTGTTCTGGAAGAGAAAGGCCCGGAGGTCTAAAATCACAGGAACTGTAAAGGGATCTATCAACTTTTGCTGTGCTCAAATAGAGAACCTTTTACATTTGCTCTTACATATCTTCTTAGCAGATGCTTTTTGAGCTGATATCAGTATCTGTTAGACCAGAAATGAAAGTCTGGAATGTCTAGCCATTACTGGAATGGAGAAACAATGTGGTCAAATTTAAACCATGAAGGTTTGGATGAGTCTGTCACGAGGGGTGGGACAACAGGTCTAGAAGAGGCTACTTTGTCCATGGCAGCCAAAGTAGATGAGACCAAAGAAATGTGAACCAAACCTGGTGAGGCCAGAAAGAAGCAATTAGGATTGCTTTATTCTTCAACCGATGAGCTTTTTGAAGGAATATGGGAATCAGGGGTAATGGTGGAAATGCACAGAGTAGACCAGCAGGCCAAGCATGGACTTGAGCATCTCTTGCGGCTGTCCCTGAAGAGGGATCTGGGCAAAAAACTTCATGCATTTTTTTGTTGAGGGGGAGAGGCAAAAAGTTTGCAGCAAGGTTGACTCCACTTGTGGAAGATCATGTTTACCAATGACTGGTTCAGAGACAACTTGTGAGGCATCAGTACCATTCTGCTGAGCCTGTCTGCTAGAATGCCGGACTCTCCTAGAATGTGCATTGCGACTAGAATGCGGTTGGTAGAGTTCACCCACTGCTACTCTCTCATTACTTCTCGACACAGTGGGTAAGATCTGGTTGCCCTTTGCTTGCTGATGTACCATACCATGGACATATTGTCCATTTGAATTGCAGTGGTCTTGGTAGGGAGGAAGGAGTATAGTGCTTGCAATGCTAGAAGAATCACTTTCATCTCCAGCACACTGATATGCAATTTGGTCTCCTGAAACAACCACGTTCCTTGGACCATCTGTCCCAGAAAATGCACTCACCCCACCCCAATTCGGAGGTGTTCATGGTCAGTGTGACATTTGGCAGGGGAAGAATGAAGGGACCACCTTGGTAAACTTCTGGGGAATGGAGCCACCAGAGAAGAAGAAGAAGAGAGTCCTAGCAAACCCTCAACAGTTGTGCAGGGTGAGTCAGAGGATGCTGATGTAATGCCCATTGAACTAATGTCCACTGTAAGATTTGCATGTGTAAGTGTGCTGTGGGTAGTAGCATTATCATGGCAGCCATAGAAGCTAACACTCTTACAACTAGTTTTGCTGGAGAAGATGGGATTGCTAGGATTTGAGAGACATGAAATCTTAGACTGGACACCCTGTATGGAAATAGAAAGACCATAGTTCAGGTTTTGTTCAAATGAGCTCCAATAAAGTTTATTACCTGAACAGGACTGAGGTGCGATTTTTGAGTGTTTACACTTATGTCCAGAGTGGGAGATAGTTGTAAACAGGTAATCCCTGGTTTGAATGAGTAGATGCCTGGTTGAAGCAGTTAGGAGCCAGTCATCGAGATAAAGAAACACATGGAATCCTTGCAGTATGAGATTATCTGCAACTACTGCTATGCATTTCATGAACACCCTGAGGGCTGTGGTGAGACCAAATGGAAGCACTTGGAATTGGTAATGAGTAGCTCCCAGCCTGAAACAAAGATACCTTCTGGAGCACCTCTCCATTTTGATATGCTAGTATGCATCCTTCAAGTCTACTAAGCATATCCAGCCATCCATCTTCAGAAGAAGGATGGACTGGATTGTAACCATCCTGAATTGAGTTTTTTACTGACGTGTTCAGGGATGTCAGATCGAAAATTGGTCTTCGGTCCCCCTGTTTTCTTTGGTACTAAAAAGAACCTTGAGTAGATACCTAATCCAGCTTGGTTGGGTGGGACCTCTTGGATGACTCTCTTTTGGAGCAGCTTTGTCATTTCTAGCACTGCTGTCTCCTCTGATTGGGTGGCACATCTGGGATGTAAGCTTTCTGTTTGGGCAGATTTAAGAAGGGAATGAAGTATCCTCTGGATACGATCCCTTACATCCATTGATTGTTTGTGATGGCTATCCAGGCTTCTGGGTGCAAGGATAAGAACCATCAACTACCTCCAGAAATGGACAGTTGGACAACACTTCTGGAGCGCTGAAAGGATCTGTCCGAGCAGGAATCCCGAGACCCTTGATTATGTGGCACCCTCTGCCCCTGGGGCAGTGTTTACTGTTGTAAAAGTCTCCCTGAAAAGGACCTTGAGATTTTCTGGGCCACAGTTTTTCCCCCTCCATGCTGATTCCTGGAAAAGGATTTTTGTGAAGTGGAAAAACAGACTCCAATGGCAGACAAGGTCTTCTCATCCTTCTCGCTGCATGTGTGTGTCATGAACTGTGGGGCCAAACAGAGAGGAACCATCAAAAGGTTTGATGACAAATGATGCCTAGAAAGGTTCCACAAAGTCACATAGCTGCATCCAAGCATAACACCTAATGGCAATGTCAGAACCAGCAGCCCTAAAGGTGCCTTCAGCCCCATGGGCAGTCAGCCTCATGGACAAATTAGAAACTGATTGAAAAGTGGTCATTCTGGAGGAAAATGCCTTGCATTCTTCTTCAGACATGGACTCAGGGACCAAGCTAGAGAGCTGCTTGATCAGGTCCCTCTACAGCCAGGTGAAATGGGATAAATAGTTCCAACACTTGTAAAGCAAAAATGGATGAAGCATAAACCCTCTTGCTGAACCTATCCAAAGCCCTAGACTCCCTGTTAGGGGGATGGACAGAGATCATCTCTTGAGGTAGCTCCTTTTTGGTGGCTGCCGTGACAACCATGGCATCTACTGGATCCCTATATTTCAGTGGAGTCTGCCCAAGGGAGTACTTAAGATCTTGTCAGCCTGCTTGGGTAGGGGCTCATCAGTGTCAGGATCCTTCCATGCCCTGGTGGAAACTAACTCGATAAGAGAGTCTGCCAGGGTTGACACCCAGGATGTAGACAGGCCAGTGCTGAAGGCCTCCAAGAGCACTGAGGCCTCTGCGTTAGGGCTTTGGGAGGACAATCCAGCCTTCTGGTGGCAGATCTCTAAGATGTTCACAAAGGAGACATCATCAGGTGGATATCTGGGGGATCCTTCTTCAAAGTCAGTGTCTGTAGTGATGGGATTACTGTGGGGAATCCAGTTGTCTCCTTTTATAACTCTTCTTCAGAGGGAACTCCTCTGTGGGATACTCTGGGGAGGTGTCAGAACAAAAACTGGGTTCCACAGTGGGGGCTTTGCAGCACCAGCTGTCCCAGTAGAAGATGAGAGATGTCAAAGACAGAGTCCATGGGGATGGGATCTGATGAAAGAACTGGGAATCCCCTAGGACAGGCGAGAACCCTCACCACCACCTTGAAGGCGGATGGACTGCGAGGATCCGAGATCTTCCCTCCAGAGCTGAAGCCATCGGAGCAGACTTCTCCCAAACTCCTGCCACCTTCCACTTCGAGGAGGGAGTCAGAGCCGAGCTACTGAACTTTGAAGCTCTGAGGGGAAGCAATGGCTCCAAAAACCTCAGAGTCAAAGTCAACCTCCTGGACTCAATGACTAAGCTTTGGTTCTGAGATGCACTAGGCCACGAAGCTGTCTGAGTCGAGTGTGTCACGAAAACCATTTGACTCGAAGTGGAAACCACTATCACATCCAAGGTCTCTGTACTCGGAGGCATCGAACCCAACAACTCCAAAGCAGGATGTCTGCTTGCAGAAGGAGCCATGGGACGAAATGTAGAATGTCTGCTCATGGATCCATAAAGGGATGGAGCCAGCAGTACACCCTTCTGAATCTGAGCCTTGAGAAATTGTCTCATCAACTTATGCACCTCGCGCTTAGACAAGCTATGAAAAAAACCTGACGGAATAGGATGTAAGAAGGTGGTCTGGATACTGGCTTGGATGAGGCCTCTTTGGAAGGAGGGCTCCAAGCTGAAACACCCAGCTCTGAGGAGACAGTTGGAGTGCAGGGAGGCAAGAGAGTGGGGACCACAATTACTGGATCCGATGACCTCAAATGCAAAGGTTTTTGGGGCTTTTCCAGGTGGCTCCAAGGAGAAGCTCACAGGGGAATGCTTCCTGTGTTCCCTGGCTTCCTTGGACTTTCTAATGGGTTTGAGCCCCTGTAGTGGAAGGTGTGGAAGTGGGAAGTAAGCCCTTCAATACCCACTTGTTGCAGTGCTCTGCAAGAGCATGCAGATTAAAACCACCACATACCTAACAAGAAAGTACAGTTGTGTACATTTACCATAAATGTAGATGTTCAAGTCTATTCACTGTTGCAGTCATCACATTTGGGTTATCTGCTTGCAGTAGCCCTCAGTCGGCCTGATTATCAAAGTCTTGGGTCCTGCTTCGGTTGCTGTCTCATCTTCCATGATGTCAGGTTGTCAGGGGTATAAAGCATGCAGCTGACACCATTACATCAGTTTTTCTTGCCTCAGATGTCAGGCTCCCCCATAATGGGAAGCAATTATATATACAAGGTTACACCTCCAACAAAAAAGCAAATACACCAAAAAGCTTTAAGCATAGTAAGCAAGAATAGAGGTATAGCCAATAGAAGTCAGGCTGGAGGGATGGTAACTAGGATTGCAACAGTGAATACACTTGAACATCTACATTTATGGTAAGTGTACTCGAAGTACAGTTTTGTACCTACCATAAATGTAGATGTTCGAGTGTATTCACTGCTGCAGTCATTACACTTGGGTTATCCTGCCATCAGGCGGTCCCGCAGTCGGCCAGAGTTCCAAAGTCTTGGTCCAGCATCAGTTGCTGTCGCTTCTTCCCTGACGTCAGTGCGCCAGGGGTATATAAGATGCAGCCGACGCCATTTTCTTCAGTTTTTCTTGCCCCAGATGTCAGGTGCCCCAAATAGGTAGGCAATACATATTGCTAATAAAACATACATAAAAAATAAAGACAATACTTTCAGTTACAAGCAAATACACCACATAGGTTGTATAGGGTAGAAAGGTATAGATAAGTCCTAGGTAAGAAAGAGGGGATGGAGGGAGGGTAACCTGGACTGCAGCAGTGAATACACTCGAACATCTACATTTATGGTAGGTACAAAACTGTACTATGTTCATCATGTTTCACTGCTGCAGTCATTACACTTGGGTTGAATCCCAAAGCTGAGGTAGGGTGGCTGGATCTATAGAGGATTCGGGGTGGCTATGAGGCCCTGCAGCACTGCAGTGGCAAAGCCAGCTCTGGATTTAGAGTAAAGAGGCAAGTGGCAATGCTTGGTAAAGGTGTGCACTGAACTCCAAGTTGCAGCTTCCAAAATATCCTTGGTAGGTACTACTCTGAGGTAGGCAGTTGAAGTGGCTGTTGCCCTGGTGGAATGTGGCCTAATGTTGCTAGGTACAGTTTTTCCATGCTGTGTGTAGCAGAAATGGATACAGTGTCCTATCCACATTGAAATGGTCTGCTTTGAAATAGCCTTTCCCTGTGATCCTGCAGCATATGCTACAAACAATTGCTCAGTTTTCCTGAAAGCTTTTGTTTTGTCCAAGAAGAAGCGTAACTGTCTGTGTATGTCCAATGAGTGCATAAGTCTCTCCCCTTTATTCTGGGGATTTGGATAAAAAGTTGGCAAGTGAATAGTTTGGTTAAGAGCCACACTGGATACCACCTTTGGCATAAAGGTAGGGTTTGTTCTTAAAGAAACCCTGTCCTGATGAAAAATGATGAAAGGTTCCATCGTCATTAGTGCCTGTAACACTGAGACTCTTCGTGCTGAGGTTATTGCCAGAAGCAGAGCAGTTTTCCATGACACACATTTGAATTCTGCTGAATTGGCTGGCTCAAAAGGAGGTAAAGTTAGTTTTTCCAAGACAAAGTTGAGGTCCCAAGTTGGAGTTGGTGCTCTCCGGGACGGTCTTATGTTTTTAGCCCCTCTGAGGTACTGTTTTAATAATGGATGAGAGAAAATAGGAGGATCCGTGTTGTAATGAGCTGAGATGGCAAAGGCGTGGATCTTAATGGATGAAAAAGATAGGCCTTTGTCCAGCATCTCAGTTAAGTATTGTAATATCTGAGGAATGTTTGGAACAAGTGGGTCAAAGCTTTGAGCCTGGTTCCAGGCGCAGAATCTCTTCCACTTTTCTGAATAGAATTTCCTGGTGCTGGGCCTCCTGGCCTCCAAAATGACATCCATAACAGCTTTAGATAGAGGTGTTGGCTACTTGGCTAAGTCATCTGCCATGCAGCCAGGTTTAAGATTTTGAGCTGGCTGTGCAGGATCTGATCTGATTGTTTTGAGTCAGAAGATGAGGAATTTGAGGTAAAATCCATGCTGGGCCTTGAGCCAAGTTCTTTAAGACTGGGTACCAGTGCTGGCGTGGCCAGTCTGGGGCGATCAGGATAATTTTTGGCCTTTCTTGTCTGGCTTTTAGGAGTACCTTTGAAAGGAGAGGCAGTGGTGGGAAGGCATAAACTTTTAGGGTTTTCCAGCTGAACGAGAGAGCATCCACTTTCCATGCTTGTGTGTGGTAAGTCCTTGTGCAGAATTTCTGTAGTTGGCAGTTCAGAGGGGAGGCAAAAAGATCTATGTCTGGGCACCCCAATTTTTGTGTTATCATGCTGAATACTTGTGGATTTAATTTCCACTCTTGAGGGTCCATGATGTTTCTGCTTAAGTCATCTGCCAGAGTATTTGTCTTTCCTGGCAGGAATTGTGCTTGCAGATTAACTTGATAGGTCATTGCTGTGTTCCACAAAGTCATGGCTTGTCTGCAGAGGGGACAGGAATGAGTGCTCCCTTGCTTGTTTATGTACCACATAACTGTGGTGTTGTCTGTCTTTAGTAATAGTTGTCCTGGATGCAGAAGGTCCTTCAAAGCTGTTATGGCATTTTGTACAGCTAGCATCTCTTTTTGATTGATGTGAAGATGCATTTGTTCTGCGGCCCACTTGACCTGAATACATTTTCCTGCCATGTGTGCTCCCCCAGGCGTAATCCGAGGCATCTGTTGTTAGTGTCTGCCTGGCTGTGGGTAAAGTGAAAGGCTGTCCCTTGTTGTGGTGATATGCCTGTGCCCACCATCGAAACTCCTGTTGCAGGCAGGGAATAAGTGGTATTACTGTTTCCAAACTGTGACAGTGTTGAGTCCAAACACTTTTTAGGTACCATTGTAATTTCCTCATATGCAGTCTGGCATATGGTATTAGTAGTATGCAGGACGCCATGAACCCCAAGGTCTGCAGAATTTTTCTTGCAGGGAGTTGGGTTTTTGTTGCCATCAATTGAAAGTACTGAGTCAGTTGTCTTTGCTTTGCTGGCATGAGATAAGCCATCTGGGCCATTGTATTTAAGCTGGCACCCAGGAATATCTCTTGTGAGGGCACTAGTTTTGACTTCTTTTAGTTTACTGTGTACCCTAGGCAAATTAGAAATCTTTTTACAAATGCCAGATGCTTTAGAAGAATGTCCTTGCTCTCTGCTTGAATAAGTCGTCCAAGTAGGGATATATCTGAATTCCTTTTTGTCTGCAAAATGCAATTACTGGTGCCAGGCATTTTATGAAGACCCTGGGCGTAGTAGATAAGCCAAAGGGCAGTGCAGAGAATTGGTAATGCATTGTGCCAGCTATGAATCTGAGGTATCTTCTGCAATTTTGTCTGATTGGGACATGCAGGTATACCTCTTTGAGGTCCAAAGTAACAAGCCAAGCCTTCTTGTCCAGCATGGGAAGAAGTTGCTGTAGTGTCAACATTTTGAATTTCGGAACATCCAGGTAAGTATTTAGAATAGATAGGTCCAGTATGGGTCTCCAGGCTTTGTCCTTTCTGGGAACCAGAAAGAGTCTTGAGTAAAATCCTTGTCCTTGTTCCTGTTGTGGCACTTTTTGAATAGCTTTCATGTCCATGAGGGCTGTAATTTGTTTTTGTGCCTCTGCCCATTGATTTTATGGCAGGTCTGGCATTCCTTTTGGCCTTGGTAGAGAGTGAAAGTGGAACCTGTAACCTTGAGACACAATATTCCGAAAGCATTTGTCTTGGGTGATTATATGCCAATTTTGTGAAAAAAAGTGCTAGTTTTCCCCCTAAGGTAGCTGCCAAAAGGTAAGTGCTTGACATTTGAAGGAGGAAGTCATTGGGACTGTTTCCTATAAGGTTGTGACTTGTCTTCTCCTCCTTTTGGGGTTGAAGCACCCCACTGTCGTGGTCTGTAAGAGCCTTGGGGCAGAGATCTGCCTCTTGGGCATCTGTATCTGCCTCTTTGTGGTCTGTCTGACACTGGAAAGGACCAATTTTTAGAAGGCCAATTTCTGCTAAATCGAGGTGGCTGTACCTGTAAGAAATTCTTCACTCTTTGCATAGATTTCGCCTTATCCTCCATTTTCTTTAATACCTCTTCTGCCTTAACACCAAACAAGATGATATGCTGTAAAGGAGCATCCAGTAATTTTGCCTTAACATGATCAGGTAAACCTTGTTCTTTAAACCAAGCATGCCTTTGAATCACAGATCCTGTAACTGTGGCTCTACAAGTAGCCTCTAATGAATCAAAACCACATTGCAGAGTATGTTTTCCCACTTGTTCAGCTGCATGCAATAAATCCTGCATTTCCTTATAGTCAGGACCTTCTGAGCTTGTAAGCATTTTCTGTTTTAACAGAGACATTAAATATTGTTGGTATTTAAGCATGTGGAACTGGCAATTTAAAGCCCTTACAGCTAGAGTTGCAGAAGTGTAAATTTTCTTCCCCCATCTATCTAATGATCTAGAATCCCTGTCAGAGGGAACTGGATTTTTAGCAGTGGAAGCCTTTACCCTTTTGGGACCCTGGGAAATAGTTTCTGGGTCAGCAGCAGGGTTTTTATAAAGAAAGTTGTGAGAGTCAGGGACTATGTAGTACCTATCTGGCTTGACTGGTGCTGGGGGGCAAAGAATCAGGGGTTAAACTGGATTCAGAGAACACATCATCCACAATATCTAACACAGGTGGAATAGCAAGGGGCCTGTGCTGAGGCAATAAAAGAAAATCCTTGAGCCTTTTCTTGGATTCAGAATAATACAGGCTCTCCCAATGGAAATGCTCCCTCATGGTAAGTAAAGTTTCCCCAAAAGAGTAATCCTCAGGAGGAGAGGATGAAGGGATTGATTCTTCAGCATCAGAGTCCTCATAGGGGGGTAAAGAGTATCCCTGGTCTGAAGAGGAATCCGAAGAAATGGAAACCTGGTCAGAGGAATCATAGTCTGTATCCTGCCTAGGCCTTTTATCAGGAGGGGATGGGAACCCCTGATCAGAGTAATTAGGTCTTCGGCCATTTTCAGCATCTGCTTTTTAGGCATGGAGGCCTGTCCAGGTGAATGCTGTACTTGTTTCTTTGTCTTTAATGGAGATTTAGACTTGGTTGTTGTTTTGATGGTAAGCTGTGAAGGTCTGAAAACACCCTCAGAAGCCGATGCCTGCTCAGCGGCTCTGGACCCATCTGAGGGGTTAATTTCCATAGGCCCAATACCTTGAGTTTCCAGAGGCCTAGAAATCTCCACGTGGGAGTCGGAGGTGGCCTGTGGCTCTGAGGTAGTGGGTGTTAGGGGCTGCGAAAGCGCCTCACTGAGAACCGGCGACTGGCCTAGAATAGGCTTCATCGTCAGTTTTGGACCTCGGATGCCGGTCCTTATCTTTATCTTTGTGTTTTTTGTGTATTCTGGTCGTTGGTTGTTCCGATGGCATGGTATAATTGAACCTTCGGCCAAAATAATGGCGAGCAAAATCAAACCGACGTTTAATAGTGCACTTGTTAAATCTAGCACAAAACCGACAACTACTGACGTCGTGGTATGGGCCCAGGCATGGAATACAGTAAGAATGAAAATCCTTATGAGGTATTTGCTTGCCACAAGAAATGCAATTATTAACTTTTACTGACATCGGTCTGAGGCAAGAAAAAGTTTCCCTAACGGGGTACTTAGCTTTATTGAAGACTTCGGTTCTGAAATTCAAATTCGAAAATCTCAGGAGTCGGCCGACCGGCACTTGCGAACTGCTTTTGCTTCTGGCACTGCGCGGCAAGAAAGACAGAAGAAAATGGCATCGGCTGCATCTTATATACCCCTGGCGCACTGATGTCAGGGAAGAAGCGACAGCAACCAACGCCGGACCAAGACATTGGAACTCTGGCCTACTGCGGGACCACTGACAGCAGGATAACTCAAGTGTAATGACTGCAGCAGTGAAACACGATGAACATCTGTACTAAGTTCTTCATGTTTCACTGTTGCAGTCATCACATTTGGGTAGATTCCCAAAGCTAAGGATTGGAGGAGGAAATTAGATAGCATTGGGATCAGCTATAAGGCCCTGCAAGACTGCAGTGGCAAAGCCAGCTCTGGATTTAGAGAAAATTGGCAAATGGTAATGCTTGGTGAAGGTATGTACAGAACTCCAGGTAGCAGCTTCTAGGATGTCCCTGGTAGGGACACCTCTGAGAAAGGCTGTAGAGGTAGATGCAGCTCTGGTTGAATGTGGTCTAATCCTCTGTGGGGTAGGTTTTCCATGGTGCTTATAGCAGAAATGAATGCAATGGCCTATCCATTTAGAAAGGTTTGCTTTGAAATGGCCTTCCCCTCTGCCCCTGCAGCAAATGCAACCAGCAGTTGTTCAGATTTCCTGAGAAGTTTAGTCCTGTCAAAATAAAATTTAAGTTGTCTGTGCACATCTAAGGAGTGCAGTATTCATTCCCCTTTGCTCTGTGGATTTGAAAAGAAGGTTGGAAAATGAATAAACTGATTAAGGGCCACACTGGATACCACCTTGGGCATGAAGGAGGGATTGGTCCTGAGGGACACCCTGTCTGCATGAAAAATGATGAAAGGCTTCACTGCCATGAGGGCCTGTAATTCAGACACCCTTCTTGCTGAAGTGATGGCTAAAAGGAAGGCGGTTTTCCAGGAAAGGAATTTCAACTCTGCATTTGCAGCTGGCTCAAAAGGAGGTAGAGTGAGTTTTTCCAATACAAAGTTAAGGTCCCCAGGCTGGAGTAGGGGCTCTCCTGGGTGGTCTTAAGTTTTTGGCTCCTCTGAGGAACTGCTTCAGCAGTGGATGAGAGAAGAGGGGTGGTTCTGTGTTGTAATGAGCTGAAATGGCTGAAGCATGACTTCTGATGGAGGAAAAGGAAAGGCCCTTGTGTAGCATCTCAGTTAAGTATTTAAAAATTTGAGGTAAATTGGGTGCTGCTGTGCCCATCCCCTGAGTTTGGTTCCAGGAACAGAATCTTTTCCATTTTTCAGCATAGGATTTTCTAGTACTAGGCCTCCTTGCCTCCAGAATGACATCCAACACTTGCTTACTGAGGATAGTAATGGAGAGATCCGGTAATTAGCCGGGCTGCCAGGTTAAGGGTCTGAAACTGTGGGTGCAGAATCTGGCCCTCCTGCTAGGACAGCATGGCAGGTGTCTGAGGCAGGTGCCATAGTGCCAGGAGTGGCACACTGTACAAAAGGGGGTACACACCAGTGTTGGCATGGCCAGTCTGGTGCAATCAGTATCGTCCTTGGTTTGTCCTGTTTGATCTTTAGTAGTACCTTGGAGAGGAGAGGAGAGGCAGAGGGGGAAAGGCATAAAATGATAGGTTTTTCCAGGTGAAGGACAGGACATCCACTTTCCAAGCTTGTTTGTGGGGAGTCCTTGTGCAGAATTTTTCCAATTGGTAGTTCTGGGGGGAGGCAAACAGGTCTACATCTGGGCTCCAAAAAAACAAATGAAGAAAGAAGCACTCCAAGCCACAAAATGTAAAGTAAGTGCTTTTGTTTACTAAATTAAGCAAACTTCTTCAAACCTGGGCTCCCCCATTTGTTTCTCAACATGTTGAATATCTTTGGTTCCAGTTTCCACTCATGTGGGTCCAGGAGATTTCTGCTTAGTTCGTCTGCCAGTGTATTTAGTTTTCTTGGCAGGAATTGAACCTGTAGGTGCACTTGGTAGCTCAAGGCTGTGTTCCACAGAGCCATGGCTAGTCTGCAGAGAGGATATGAGTGGGTTCCCCCCTGCTTGTTTATGTACCACATAACAGTGGTGTTGTCCGTCTTTACCATCAATTGCCCTGGAAGAATGTGGTCCTTGAAGGCTGTCAGAGCATTCTGTACAGCTATTTCTTTTTGATATGCAGGTGCATTTGACTTGGGTTCCATCTGCCCTGAATGCACTTCCCTTCCAAGTGAGCCCCCCATGCACAGTCTGATGAGTCTGTTGTTAGAATTTGGGTGGCAGCGGGATAGAGTGAATGGCAGTCCCTTGTTTTGGTGGCAGGCCTCTGCCCACAAAAGGAACTCTGTCTGTAGACAAGGTATGATAGGAATCATTGCTTCTAGATCCTGAGAATGTTGACACCATAGGCTTTTTAGATACCATTGTAGTTTCTCATATGCAGTACTGCATATGGAATTAGGAGAATGCAGGAGGCCATGAACCCCAGGGGCTTGCAGTATTTTCCTTGCAGATAGCTGGGTCTTTTTGGCCAGTAGTTTGAAGTAGGCTGTCAAATGAATTTATTTTTCTGGAGTGAGAAAAGCCATCTAGGAAGTTGTGCTCAAGCTTGCTCCCAGGAATACAATTTGTTGGCAGGGTACAAGATGTGATTTCTTTTCGTTTATGGTGTACCCCAGAGAAGTTAGCAATTTCTGTACAAATGCCAGATGATTCAATAGTATGTCCTGGCTTTCTGCTTGAATTAGACAATCGTCCAGGTATGGATATATTTGGATATTTCTTTGCCTGCCAAATACAATGTCTGGAGCTAGACACTTTGTGAATACGCTGGGTGCAGTAGATAAGCCAAAGGGCAGTGCAGAGAACTGATAGTGCATGTAGCCTGCTTTGAAGCGTAGGTATCTTCTGCAGGATTTCCTTATTGGGATGTGCAGGTAGGTTTCCTTTAAATCCAGTGTTGCCAACCAGGCATCCTTGCCTAGCATAGGAAGCAGCTGGGGAAGAGTTACCATCTTGAATTTTGGGATCACCAAAAATGTGTTTAGGACAGAGAGGTCCAGGATAAGCTGCCAGGAGTTGTCTTTTCTGGGCACCAGGAAAAGTCTCTAGTAGAAACCTTGTTCCCTTTCCTCAGGTTGAATAGCCCTGATGCTTAACAGAGAGAGAATTTGCTTTTGAGCCTCTGCCCACTGATTTGGGGGTAGATCTGGCCAACCTTTTGAGGTTGTTAAAGAGTGAAAGTGGAATCTGTATCCTTGGGAAACTATATTTAAAACCCATTTATCCTGGGTAATGAGTTCCCAATTTTTTGCCTGCCGGGCAATCTTTCCCCCTAAAGGAACAGTCAGTTGTGCAGGGCTTGGAAGATTTAAAGTTAAGTCAGACAAGTTTACCATAGGGGGGAGTCTTACCATTCCCTGCTTTGGAAGTGGGAGCCTCCCACTGCTTAGTCCTGTGAGTACCTTGGGACAGAAGCCTGGGTGTTCTGCTGGTTCTGGGTTTGGACTGAGAAGGCCAGGAAGAGGCAGGAAAGGACCAATTTTTAGAGGGCCAATGCTTACTAAATCTGGGAGGCTGTACTTGCAGAAAATCTTTAACAGTTTGTATTGATTTAGCTTTTTACTCCATCTTTGTAAGTACAACTACTGCTTTGTTGCCAAACAAGTGGTCTTGGTTTAAAGGAGCATCCAGCAATTTAGCTTTAACATGATCTGGCAAAGATTGCTCCTTAAGCCAAGCATGCCTTCTAAGTACAGACCCAGTACAGACAGCAGCCCTGCAAGATGCCTCTAGTGAATCAAAACCACATTGCAAAGTATGTTTTCCAACTTGTTCAGCAGAATGCATTAAATCCTGCAAATCTTTATTTTCAGCACAGTCAGAAATCAACATTGTTTTCTGTTTAAGCAATCCAATAATATGCTGCTGATACTTTAACATATGAAAGTGGCAGTTTAAGGCCTTAATGGCCAAGGTTGCAGAAGTGTATACCTTCTTATCCAATCTATCTAGCGCCCTGGAATCTCTATCAGAGGGGGTAGGATTTTTGGCAGTAGCAGCCTTAATGCTCTTGGGTCCCTGGGAAATGGTCTCAGGATCCGCAGTAGGATTTTTAAAGAGGAACTTGTGAGAGTCAGGAACCCTGTAATATCTATCAGGTTTTCTGGGAGCAGGAGGTAAACAGTCAGGGGCCAAGCTAGATTCTGAAAAGGCATCATCAACAATGTCCAGTACAGGGGGGATAGCTAAAGGCAGGGGCAGGAGTAAGAAATCCCTACGCCTCTTTTTAGAGTCAGAGTAATCCTGGCTTTCCCAGCAAAAATGGCCCCTAAGAGTATACAAGGTTTCACCAAAAGAGAAATCCTCTGGAGGGGAAGCAGAGGGAATAGAGTCCTCTGCATCAGAATCCTCATAGGTAGATAAGGGTAAATCCTGGTCAACAGAGGAAACAAAAATTTCAGAGTCCTGATCAGAAGAATCATACGCAAACTCAGTCCTAGGTCTCTTAGAGGGGGAAGGGTGGCTTCCCCTGATTAGAGTAATAAGGTCTTCAGCCATTCTTATCATTTGTTTTTTAGGCATAGAGGCCTGACCATGCGGTCTGGACGTCGGTTTTCTAGGCATGGATCGAGTTTTAGGCCTTGAAGAAGAAGATAGTGTCAGTTTAATATGCAAGTCAGTAGGCCTGAATACACCCTCAGAAGCCTGTGCTTGCACAGCGGCTCCGGACCCATCCCAGGTAGAGACATCCGCTGGTTCCACAGTTGAAGCATCTTGCAGCATACCGGAGTCGGAATGGGTCTCAGTAGAGGCCTGCAAGTCTGAAGTAGCAGGTATCAGGGGCTGCGAAAGCACCTCACTGAGTACCGGCGAAATGGCGATTAGCTTAGGAGAAGCGTTGTTGGCAACTTTGGATCTATGTGGTCTGTCTCTGTGTCTTTATCTTTGCGTTTTTTTCAGAATGTCGGTAGATGGGTGGCTTATTGAAGCCATATCTGGATAATTGAAACGAGTACCAAAATATTTAGAAGCATAAACTGACAACGAATAGTTTGTTGTTTAAATAAGGCACAAAACTGACAGCGAGGTACGTCGTGGTCAGGGCCTAAGCAAGGAATGCAGTACGAATTAAAATCTTTACGAGGTATTTGCTTTCCACAAGAAATACAATTATTAACTTTTACTGACATCGGTTTAGAGCAAGAAAAAGTTTCCCCAATGGGGTACTTAGCTTAGTTGAAGACTTCGGTTCTGAAACTCGAAAATGAAAATTTCAGAAGTCGGCCGACCGGCACTTGCGAACTGCTTCTGCTTCGGGCACTGCACGGCAAGAAAGACTGATGTAATGGCGTCGGCTGCATGCTTTATACCCCTGACTACCTGACGTCATGGAAAATGAGACAGTAACCGATGCAGGACCCAAGACTTTGATAATCAGGCCGACTGAGGGCTACTGCAAGCAGATAACCCAAATGTGATGACTGCAACAGTGAAACACGAAGAACATCTGTCTTAGGTGAGCTGGGCCTAGACAGTAAACACACTCCCTGTGGGCATCACACAAGGGAATCTTATGCCCACAGGAAGTGCATTTTTAAACCCAAAGGTTTATTGGGCTTCTTAGCCATGATAAACCAGTAGAGACCAGGTGAAAGAGAAGAGACTGAAAGAAGGAATAAAGAGCAAGATAGATCAGAAACATGGAAGAAACCTGTGGAAACTTCACTAGACTACTTTAAACTTCAAAACAGGCTTTTTTTGTATAAATATATAAAAGGAGTTGGAAGTGGGAGGAGAGGAAGGAAGAGCAGAAGCCAACTTACAGAAACTTTGACAATAACGAACTGTAGCAATGCAATCTTGATGCTTCTTTGGTGGGCGGCAAACAAGATCTGGGGTATTCTAGAAGGATGCACCATGGGATGGAGAAGAGGAGCTTGAGCATTGATCTTGAGCTTGGAAATTAGCAGAGTTGGATCTGAAACTAAAAGGTCGAGGAACAAATGAAAATTACATCAGAAAGTTTTTCTTCTTTCTCTCTGTCTCTAAGCTTTTCCACATAGCTACCTTAATTTCTTTTTCCATTCAACCCCATTCATTCCCTTTTCCTTCATTAATCCTATTTTTAGTTTTTTTGGTATCCTTTTTTCTCTTATGCCCAGTCAATTACAAACTGGAAAGTCTTCCTTACAAGAGTGACAGACAGCTGCAGGTGTCATCATAACAGGCAGCCATGGAGGTGCTCTGTACTCCATTATTTAAACTTGGGTCATCTAGGTCATAGTCAGGGCTTTTGCCACATACTTATGTAATTCTCACCTACCTTATTTTGTTTTCTACTTCTTTTTCCTAAACTATATTTTCCATCATCCTTTCTTGACTTTTATTTAGATAATCCAGAGTCCCTTAGTGTAAAAGAATGTCACATACCCATCAAATGCAGTATAAAACTACAATAATATAGCTCCTTTCCAAGTTACTCTTCCACATAATCTGTACTTTTTTTGGTATTGTATTATTTTGTGAATTTTCCTTTGAACCTGTTCTGCAGATGTTTATTAAACTACATGATGTTTATTAAACTACATGGTTGCTGTCACTACGTGTATTTTCTTACTGTCTGTAACACACAGGACTCTAGTTAGAATCTTCTGATTTACAAATGAAGGTCCTTCATCTTGGAATAATTTTTGTCTTCCAAAGATTATAATGAAAATGAATATGGTCTAGTCAAATATCCCTTTTATCTAATTGTAAGTAACTGGATTTCTGCTGTAAGCTACAGCTTGTGCAGCAGGTTTTCTTTATCCCTTCTCTAACGAGGCTTTCCTTGAGTCTTCTAGTTGCATTTCTTTAATGCTGTCACAGATTCCTCCCAAGGAATTTGTTGTTCCAGTCAAGCAAAAAACAAAAGTTATGTATTTATTCACTGTAACAATTAGATTTGTGCGGTCTTCTTCCATCCAGCTGAATGGATGGGTTATCTGATCAGACATCAGCACCTTTTTCAAACTCTCACATCTAGTGCTCAGGCTCCTTTCCCACCCATAATTCCACCCAGTTTCTACAATACCTTATACCAAGTCTGCCCACACCTTACACCTCCTCCTAAAAAATTGCTACCTGAAAAGGAAGAGAAACTAGGACAATATATGAAACCGCTCCAAGCTATATATCAGGGAAGCCTCTGGACAGGTCCAATGCGATTGATCAAAAGCCATAAGAGGGTAATTTAGGTAAGGGTGACAGAGGGAGGGAAGGTTGAGCCAGATGGAAGAAAACATGTTTATAGCGTTATGGTATGTACTTAACTTTTGTATCTGATATTGTCTTTTCCTTCTGACTCGATGGGACAGATTCCCCAGCTACTAGCACACCAGGGTGGTGGTGTAGAAGGATGGTCAGAAGAAAGATAAAGCCAAAGAATGTTCAACTTGTTCTAGAAGACAAAAGTGTGAACAGTAAAAGTAACCACAGCAGAAACATCATCTAAAGGCACTCTGGGCAAACTAGGTTACACAAGCTACACTGCTCTGGTTGAATGAGCTCTTGGCTTGTGAGGAAGAGACAGCGAGAGAGAGACCCTTCTTTTATATGCGAAATAATACAATCAAAAAGTCACCTGGACAATTTGACTTTTGAAATGGCATCTCCCAATTTTTCTCTTGAAAGGGAAACAAAAAGTTGTCTGTTTATCTAAATCCTTTGGTAAAATGCAAGTATAAACTCAGTTGCTAGTGAACATCCAACAAATGCAAGGTGTATTCTCCTTTATTAGAAAATTTTGGAAAAAAGACTGGCAAGTTAATGGTCTGGTTAAGGGCAGCTTCAGATTCCACTTTTTGAAGAAAATTGGGATTGGTTCAAAGAGACGCTCTGTCCTTATTAAAGATCAAATACGGGGGGGGGGGGGCTTGCAAGACCATGCTTGCAACTCAAATTTTCCTAGCAGATGTAATGGCCACCAAGAAAACAGTTTTCCAGGATATAAATTTTAGTTCTGATGAAGCTGCTGGATAGAAATGTGGCTAGTTAAAGCTTGAAGCAGTAATGTAATGTCCCTTGTAAGGAAAGGATCCCACAGAGGGGTGGGAGGAGGAATATTCCCATCATAAAAGCTTTAGAAGGTTTCAAGGAAGCAACAGACTTCTGGTTTTCTCCCACATGAAAGTTAGATATAGTTGTTAGCTGTATCTTAATGGCAAAAAAGCTAGTGCCTTTCTGAAATAATACTGTCAAAATATCCAGAATAGATGGTAAAGGTGCTGAGAAAGGATCCAAGCCGTTAGATGATGCCCAAATGACAAATCTTTTCCATTTTTTTTGTAAACCTTTCTGGTTTCAGCATTTGATAGGATGATAAGAAATAGATAAACAAAGCAATCAGAATTAGAGGTACTATATGGTTAATTTCAAGGATTTAGGTCCCAGTGAGGCTCAGCAGATGGGTAAGGCAGCAGATTTGGAAGAAGGTCCAGCACCCAGGGAAGGTGTTTCAAATAAGGCCAAAGGAAGGGGAACCAAACCTGACAAGGCCAGAAGGGACAAAAATCAGTTTATTTGTACAAAATTGATTTCTGAAGGCACTTCTTTATGAGGAAAAGGTAGGGAGACTCGTGGGGGGGGGGGGCAATTGTAAATCACAACATCCCTCTGAGACTGATCCTCTTGGGAGATCAGGGCAAAGTAGCTGCTGCAATTGGTGTTCAGATGGGACATGAAGAGGGTGGTCCCAGTGACTGAAAATCATGGCTGCCTCTGATGAGTTGAAGTTCCACTCATGAGGCAGGAGAATGGCTCTGACCATTGGCAAGCCCTCATAACTTCTCAACATAGTGGGTATGAGTGGGGTCCCCCTTTGTTTGTTGATCCACTAAGACCACAGTCATTAAAATCACAGCCTTGGGAAGGGTATCCTGAAAGGCCTGCAATACTAGGAGGACTGCACTCAATTCCAAGACATTGATGTGAAGTTTGGCCTCTGAAGTCGTCCATGACCCTGAATGGTCTTCTCCTCGAAATGCCCCTTCTTCCCTAGAAAATAGGCATCTATAGTCTCAGTGGTTTTTGTAAGTGGAAAACATGAATGGTCAACCTCAAGACAATAATGGGGGAGTCAACCACATCAGTAGATGTGACGTCTGCATATCAGTGTGAGGCAAACTGGGAACTGCATGTGTTGGTACAACATGGACCATTGGATAGAAAGGGTCTACCTGCAGCACCCCCACATAAAATCTGTCCTGAGGGACCAGTGTAATTGAAGCAGCCATTGTCCCCAGTAGTCGAAGATCGTCATGTGGGGGATTTCAAAGAGAGAGAAATCCTTGGAAGCTTGATGATTCAGGGACAGTACTAGAGTACAGAAGTTTGGCAGTTTGAAATGTGTCTAGATGGCACCCTATTAATTATATTGCTTGAACCAGCAGTGCCAGCTGGCTTTTCTTTAGGTTTGCAATAATCCACAAATGATGAAAGAATTGGAACCAAAAGTCCCTGAACTGAATAAGTAGATCTTTGGTGTGTGCAGTAATGTCAGTCATCTAGATAATGGAACACCCAGTACCCCTGCATTCTTAGATATGCTGCCACCATTGCCATGCACTTAGTGAGCACCCTGGGAGCAGTGGTAAGATGGAAGTGCAGTGCTCTGAAATGAAAATGACTGGCCTTCAGCCAAAAGTAAAGGAATCCTGGACTGCCTCACTATCTTGATATGATAGCTGTCAAACTGAGGGATTATTCAGCACATCCAGCTCTCTTTCCTCAAAACAGACAGAATGGACTGACCAGAGACCACCCAGAACTGTTTTACAAAACTGATTGAGGTAGCTGAGGTCTAAAATGGGCAAAAAGTCCCCGGTCTTTTTTGAACAATAGAAATCTTGAACAGACTTGGGATCTTTGCTGGTCTGGTGGGACCTCCTGCATGACTTGCTCTTCTAGCAGCTTTGAAATTTCTGCTAGTCCCAATTTTCTCTGGCTGGGTGGAATGTCAGAAATATTCCTCGTTTGACTGGTGGAAAGCAAACGGAATTAATTAGCCTCTGAAAATAATCTCCTGCAACCAAGAATCTTGAGTGATGGCTAGCCAAACATGGGGATGCAGAAACACCCCCTCCCAACTGCTTCCAGTGTGTGGCAGTTGGGCAACCATTTAGGAGGACAGTGTTTTTCAGTAAAGTGACCCTAAAACCCTTGATTATGCAGTCTGCCTCTGCTCCAGGGGTGACATGTATTGAAATTGTTTCCCCCTCTGCCTTGGTGGGGGTCTGCCATCTGCACAGTCCTGGCCAAACCTCTGGGATTTATGGAACTATAACTTCTTTCCACCCTTTTGGTTCCAGATGAAGGTTTTTTGGGGGGTGGAAAATGGATGCTCACGGCAGACAGGGTTTTGTCCTCCTACTCATGGTGAGCGCTTCTTTGACCTTGGGTCTGAAAAGTGTGCAACCATCAAAGAAATAATAGAGGATGTCTTGAAGCTCTCTACTAAGTTACAGAGATGCATTCAGTCTTGCCAGCATCTGCAGCTCACAACGTGCCATCAGTTACACTGGAAAGCAGTCGTTTGAACACATTAGACATTGAATGAAGGGAGGTTAACTATGATTCCACAGTCTTCAGTACATCAGCAGGCAGATTACTTGAGAGAGACTTGGAAAGCTCCTTGATCAAGTCTCTCTGGAAAGGAGTCATATGAGCTAGGTAATTCAGTGTAAACAGAGCAAATGCAAATCCACTTTCCAAATCTGTCTAATACCGTAGACTGCCTGTTTGAAGGATGGAGAGAGGTGCTCTCTTAAGAAAGTTCCTTTTTTAGCATCTATGGTAGGACCCTTACTCAAATATGGCTTATTCTAAGGGGATACCAATATCTTGCCAATTTTTCTTGGGATTCACTCCTCTACATTGGGTACCTTCAAAGCTCACTGACAGACCAGGTCAATGAACTCATCAGTGGGCTGGATCACCTAGGAAGTAGAAGGACCAGCTCCAAAAACCCACAGGAATACAGACTCATCCTGGGAGGGGCATGTGAACCAACCCCTTGGTGTTTCATCAATATAAGGGCATCTCCAAATGAGACAACTTCTAAAAGGGATAGTGGGGGGACCCCTCCCCTTTCTTGAAGACAGCATCTTCCTTAAGCGACTCTTGAGAAGAATCCAAATGTCTCCTTTTGCAAGCTTATTACCTATGCCCTCTTCCCCAGTGGGAGGCAACAGAGAGATCTCGGAACCGGAAGTGGAACTTGCCAGGCAAGATTCCTCAAGGCTTACTGAGACAGGCTGTCCTTGTCTGACAGAATGACTGGAAGGACTGAATCCAGAGGGGATCAAGACAGTGTCGAGTGCATGCAAGAAATCTCTCATGATTTGGAGAGCACCCTTTCAAAAGCTTTGAAGGGCGAAGCCAAAACCAGACACAGGAAAAATCCTTATGATCCAAAGATCCCAGCAAAGGAATCTTCCAGGGCCTGATCTAACTCAGCTCCAAAGATAACACTGGAGCTGAGCTAAGGCCGAAGCAGTCAAAGGCAGGGGATATCCCTGATAACTTTGGAGTCGATGACTAACCCCAGACTTCGGCCTGACCTCCTGCCTCTGAGACCCTTCGTGATGAGGCATCAGAGCTGAATAGGTAAAGTAAACTGCTGAAGCAGACCAAGCTATCAGCTCAGAAAGTGTCTTTCCATGGGCATCACTCGGCATTGTAAACTTTGGATGTGATGGCAAACTACAGAAGGAGATATCAACAGGAGGGTTGTCAGGGTCTGGCCCAGCACCCCCAGGGGAGGCAGTGAGAGGACCTCATTTGGATTTGTGCCCTCAGAAATTTGTGCATCTTCCTCTTGATGTTGACTTCTAGCAGACTTCGCAGCAACAGAAAGGACCTGAAGGAGGTGGCCTGAGAGAGACCAATGAGTTGATCTTTTCTATAGAATAGCAGACAGGAGTGGAGGATTGGTTGTTACAGGAGAAAATCTGTTCAGAGGAGGAGAAGACAATCATATCCAAACTAGAATCAGGATCATCACTGGATATGACTATTTATGTGTTTTAGGAAATGGTATAGAAGGAACAAATGGGTCTGGGGATATCTTCAGAGCTCTTTGTCATCAATTTTCTCTGTTTTTCTCCTTTCTTTGCGTTTCTTTCGGTCTCTCCTCCTTTCCTTCTACAGTACTTAGACTTGCACCCTACATTCTCCGTTGAAGGGGAAACAGATGCTGATCCAGAAGTGGGCAATTATTTCACTGGGGCAGGGAAAAGACCCCTGAGAACTAACTTGCTCCATTGGCATGGAAGAGGTACAGGACTCACTTTCTGTGTCCAGGTTTTCTACCCTTCAACAGTAAGCATACAACACACAGTCCTAGGAAGAGATTTTTTGCCCACATGTGGAATACTTTTTGAAACCAGAAGCCTTTTCACTCATTGTGAAAAACACACTAGCACCACACAGAGGTTAAGTCAGAAAATCCAAAAAATTGAACACAACTCTATTGATATCAACTTTTTTTTTAGAGGGAATGAAATAAGGTGAGAAGGAAACTCTCACAGACTATCCAAGGGAAAATTTAGCAACAAGATTAAAAAACGTTTTCAGAATATCCAGATGGCATTTCCTCAAATTTACACTAAATGTGCTTAAGAAAAAAAAACACTCTAGAAAAAGCACTACTTAGAGCTGAATGGTGAGTCTTAAGATTGCATCCAAACTGAACAGGCAGCAAACTATATTCGAGGTACTATAGGGACATGAGGCAATTGTCTGTGTAGGGGAGGAGGATGAGCCATGGATACCTCAACTGTTTGTTCATGAAGTGCCTCTCCCTTTCTGCTGTAAAAAAGGATCATCAGAGCAAGGGCCAACTATGATGTTATTTTTAGGCATGAAAAAAAGAGTTGGTTTTAAGTGCCAACTGACTATGTAAGGATACTCTCAAATTAAGGATTGCAGTTCTGAATTTCTCTTTCTTGAGTAAATAGCTATCAATAATATAATTTCTATTATAAGTACTTTAGAACTAATATACTAGCTGGCTCAAAGGCTGGCAAAGTTAGTTTCTGTATTAAAACATTCAAATGCCAAGGACAAGGAATTGGCCTTGTTTTGGGCCTCGGATGGTGAATTACTTTTGAAGAAATGCCTGACTGTAGAGACAGGTATCATGAAGGTTTCACAGGCAGACACGCCAACTATAACAAAGGAGTACATCACACGCCAATTTAATAGTTCCTCAAATATGGCTCTCTATAAAACACTTAAAAAATGAATGTGTAGGTCTACTAAAAAGGGCAGCAAATTTAATAGTTATGAAAGTAAACTTACCATAACAGTAGATGTCTGAATGATCTCTGCTGCAGCAGCCTTAGCTTATGAGTTATATCTTGCCAAGGATATAACAGCCAGCTTCTAGCAGTATTCTATAAGCTGCAACTTGGTCTGTATATACTTTTATAAAGCATTATAAGCTTGATTCCTTCTCTAGGTCTACATCACACATTGCAAAGTCATTCTTCAGAGGCTCCTGGACTCTTCTCCTTTCACCTCCCAAATGCAGTATGCTATAGTAATCTATCCATACAAGCCAAGGCTACTACAGCAGTGATCAATATGATGAACATAGTACAGTTGAAAAGTAAACATACTAAAACATTAGATGTTCAATGCTGCAGCAGTTGCTCCTTCCCTCTATCCACCTCTTTTTTTTGTGTGCGTTTATGTCAGGATGTGTTTTAGCCTCCCTTCTCTTGTTGTCAGGAAAGCTCTGAAGGAAATGGCATCCAAACTTTTCTTTAAATCAGCTCAGCTTGAGATGACAGACAGTTTGGGTGCATCGAAGACAGCCTGGAGCTTTGGAAGCTGTCAGGATATAACCCATATAGCTAAGGGTACTGCAGTAGTGACAAATATGAACATCAAAAGTTTTTTTTTTTTTTTTTATACACAGCAGCTTCTGGTGTGTATGTGGGGGGGGCTTCATATCCACCCCATCCCCACACTACTAATATTTGCATTAGAAACTCTTGAGATTGCTGTATTTCCAAGACACAAATGTCTTTCAATTAGTATATATTCTATTCAATTAAATGCTCACTGTTCTGAACATCTCAGTTATGATCTATGAACGTTTAAGGAGTACATAACAGTGAAACTGAGACAGTTGTAGGCACTGTGCCATGACCTGAACATCAGGCACAGAATCATTTCCATTTTGTTAGGTAAGATTTTCTGGCCTCTCTCAATGGGTGCACTTCACTGAGGATGTTGCCTCACAGGGGAACGAGTTCTATTTTCATGAAGGTTAGGTCTGGCATTTTATAACACTGGGAAGGCAAGCCTCTCTCAAGTTAACTGCAGCCTGATGGCAGGTGCAGGGATCCTTTTTTAGCATATCCAAAAGCTGGGAGAACCAGGGTTGCCTTTATTAGTAAAAGCTGTGTCATTTCTTGTCTTTTGTTTTTGGGAGAAATACTGACAAGAAGGGAGTGTTAAAGCAGTTTCCTGCCACAATGGACTGAAATGTACCTTCTACCTAGGCCTTCCCGCAGTGTTACCTGAGCAAAAGTTCTTAAGCTAGTGGGTTGCAATGAAAGGCAAACAGTTGTCAAATGCTACACATTTCCGTACTTTGTCAAATACCTTATTGCCCAATTTTTAGAAGGTGCAGGCTGGAACCAAACCCAAGCAGCTGGTCTGCCAGTAAGATCTGGACCAATAAGAATCCTGTAAATGAAGCCCTTGCTTTCAAGACAAGGTCCCAAGCTTTCAAGAGTAGTCTGCCTAGCTGATAACAGCAAATCTCCTTGGCTGTTGAGGTACCACATTACGATGGTATTGATTACTATGGCCCTCAGAATCCACATTTTCAAATCTGAAGATCTTAAATATAATGCTAAAACCTCTAACATTTATGTCCTTGGCCCTGACCAAACACCCCCACATGTCCCGTACTTGCATCTGTGAGGTCTATGGATCCTGTGGACTCTCAAATGGCATCACCAGACCAGACTGCACTAAGCTGTACCCAGGAGCACTCCTGCTTGCTATGACCATTTCTGTCAATACAGTTGTGCATCTCTCGTATAGATTTCTAATTCTGACACTGCAGTACTAGTGTTAGCTCTGTTAATACTGCTAATTAGACTGTTTAATTTTGCTTGAGATGAGGCTACTCAAACTATTTTTCCTTTTCTGAATTGCATGACATTTGAAATAGTAAACCACGTTCGCAAGTGTATAAGAGCCCTCAAGCTGGGTGCCAATATCTGTGTGCGTCTGAACAACAATGTACTGTCATTTTTGCAGTGTTTATGGAACTGATGCTTTGTGACTGTGACGATCTGAATTTCTGTGGATGAATATATGTTTTACGTCTCAACATACTAACGCTGTATCAGAAAGTGTGGATAAACAATTCATAATGAAACAACAATTGGAAAATATATGTATGGCTCCCAAATATGCAAGCCCAGAAGATTTAGGATTTTTGCTTGGAAGTGTCTGCATATATGTTTATACCCCAAGCAGACTCCAAGGATTTTTTCCTCAAGTAGAATGCAAATGCTGGAGGTGTGATGGGGAGAAAAAGGTAATTGGTAGTGCATGACTTGGCAAACTTTAAAAATTCCCTGCAGACTATTTTGTCAGAAATACTGGGTGAGCAAATTCGTATAACTAAGGAAATTATTTTTTGAGCTGTGATACATTATCAGAATTGCCAAGGCATAGTAATGCCTTGCTGAGTTTAATTCTGATGGTTGCCAAAAAGGCGATTACTAGAAAGTGGAAATCAAAGTCTAAAAACCATACTAGAAGAAGTGATTATAGCAACAGAGATAAAAAAGGAACTGGAAGTGGGATCTTTAGAAAAGGATAGGAGGGAGCAAATTACATAAAATGTGAATTGTGGGAACAATATATGCAGAATAGTGTTTTGGAGGAGGAATAAGATTTAAGGGATAGCAGTAATTGAATGGGGCATGTAATTAATTGACAACTGTACCGAAGATTATGTGATGTATAATGCTTGCAACTGAAAATATGTTAGTATGGTTTATTTGTAGTTATATAAATGTATGATTGCCAATGTCATAAGTGATATTTCAATAATGTTTAATTTTATTTATTTACTGACATTTGATTACCAGAAAAATCTGACTGGGTAAAAGCCCACTTTCAGGGGAGGCCTGAGGAGAAAAGCTCCAAATTATTACAAACCATTTTAATAATAATTTTACAATTTTCAAAAATAAATCAAGACATCTGTGGTGATGATATAAAAACTAAAAGTTATGTACTTCTAATAACTCAATATCTGTGTTGTCCATTTTCATTCCTCCTCACTGATGGGTCTCAGATCAGACATTGGATCTGACCCGGTCGCTTCTTCCAGACTTAGGTTACGAGTCTCAAGCTCCTCCCTCTTCCCATAATACATCAAGTCACAAGCTCCTCCCACTTCCCATAACACATCACACCTTCTCCAACTCCTCAAGATCGAGTTAGAAAATATAAAGGAATCAAGGCTCAAACCAGAACCTAAGGGTTCCAAATTTCTTCCATGAAAGACTTGAAGGCACAAGACTGGGGGATGGCTGACAGGAACGTGAGGAAGAATGAAAATGGACAACACAGATACTGAATTGTTAAGTACATAACTTTTAAATCTGATGTTAACCTTTTCATTCTCTCTCACAGATGGGTCAGAGTCCCCAGCTATGTAACTCCTGGGTGGCTCTCAAGGAAGGATCTGCCAGAGCGCAATTGAGCCAAAGGATTCCCTGCTCCTAGAAATAATATCCAATTTACTATGAGACACAAAGGTGACAGTCTTAGACCAGGTGGCTGCAGCACAAATCTCACCAGTTGAGGTCCTGGAAGAGAAGGCAGATTATGTAGCCATGGCCCTGGTGGAATGAGCCTTGGGAAGTTGAGGTAATGGAATACATTTTTGTCAATAAATGAAGGCCATACAATCTGCAATTCATTTGGCTGAGGCAATCTTAGAAACTGCACGGCCTGAATGATTTGCTGAGAAACCTACAAATAGCTGATCAGTCTTCCTTGACTTTTTTGTCTTGTGGTGATAAAAATGTAATTGCCTGTAACATCTAGAAGGTGCAAAGTATATTCTCCAAATGAATTGCTTGGTTAATGTTGGACTGTGTGGCCACCTTAGGCATAAAGGAGGGATTTGCCCTTAATGATACCCTGTCTTTATGAAAAATGATTTAAGGAGGTTTCACTGACAAGGCTTGCCCTTAATGATACCCTGTCTTTATGAAAAATGATTTAAGGAGGTTTCACTGACAAGGCTTGAAGCTCCAATACTCTCAGCACAAGTAATCACTACTAGAAAAATTGTTTTCCAGGAGAGAAATTTCATGTCAACTATCTGCCTGTTCAGAGAGCTTCTGGGTTAAGTCCTTGCAGCACTAATGAGAGATCCCAAGGAGGAGAAGGGTCTTTAATTGGGGGCAGAAAATGAAAAATGCCCTTCAATAAAGCCTTGCATAACCTGTACGAGAAAAGAGAGGATGATCCCTTCCCAGATGAAAACCGGATATAGTAGCCACTGAAGCTTAACGGTAGAGAAACTGGCTCCTTCCTGAAAAAGACCACTAAGGAAAAGAAGAATAGCTGAACTTGGAGCAGAAAAAGGGTCGACAGTCTCTTTAGAAGCCCCGAGAGAAAATCTCTTCCAATTACTGTTGCAGACCTTTTTAGTGGAAGTCCTTTGAGATTGACAAATTATATCATGGCCTGGGCTTTCTTATAATCACCGGAAGTGGAGAAACCATGCAGTCAACCTTAGGGTGTGGATTGTGGGGCTGGTTGTCTGACGAATGGGATACGAGATCCTGTCTGGGATCTAGTATCCAAGGAGGATACTTCAGATGAGACCAAAGAAAGGGGAACCATACCTGTCAAGGCCAGAAAGGGGCAATGAGGATTATGGAGCTGTTCAATCTTTGGCTTTCTGTAGGAATTTTGGGTTCAGATGAATCAGAGGATAAGCATCAAGGAAACCCAGGGACCAATCATGGACCAGTCCATCCTTCTGTGGCTCCTCCCTTTGGGGGGATCAGAGCAAAATACTTGCTGCACTTGAAGTTCTGGGGACAGGCAAAGAGGTCATAACAAGGCTGGCTCCAATGGCCAGAAATCTTGTTTTTTACTGACTGATTGAGGAACCAACTCAAAGGAGACAGAAATGATATGATGAGTTTGTCTGCTAGGATGTTGGTTTTCCCTGGAATGTGCATTGCAGCTAGAAAGCAGTCTGAAAATATCGCCCATTCCCAAACTCGCAAGTCCTCCCTGCACAATGGGTATGAATGGGTTCTTCCTTATTTGTTGATGTACCAGATTACTGACATGTTGTCTATATGAACTGCAATGGCTCCAAGAGGGAGAAAGTACAGTTTTGTACCTACCATAAATGTAGATGTCAGATAGATATGCAACTGCAGTCCTTACATATGGGTTGTCCTGCCTCAGGCAGCCCTCGGTCGGCCGGATTCCAAAGTCTGGGTCCGGCATCGGCTGATGTCGCCTCCTCCCCGACGTCAGAGCGGCTGGGGTATAAAAGCATCAGCCGACGCCATCTTCCTCAGTGTTTCTTGCCCCAGATGCCAGGTGCCCTCCAAGGAAGGCTAAATTTAGAACTGGATAAAATTTCCAGACATACACAACAGTAATAAACAGATACACCATAAAAGATATCCCCAGCTAAATATAAAAAGGAGGGAAGTGAACCCAATACACAGAGGGGTAGGAGGGAGGGGAAAACCTGACTGCAGTTGCATATCTATCGGACATCTACATTTATGGTAGGTACAAAAAGTACAGTTTTGTACCTACCATAAATGTAGATGTCCGAACAGGATAGCATCTGCAGTCATAACAAATGGGTTGTCCTGTCGTCAGGCAGCCCTTCGGTCGGCCGGATTCCAAAGTCTGGGTCTGGCCTCGGCTGGTGTCGCACTTCACCCGACGTCATCTCTGCTGGTCTTCGGGTATAAAGGCATCAGCCGACGCCATTTTCCTCAGTCTTTCTTGCCGCGTGGCGCCCGAAGCAGAAGCTGTTCGCAAGTGCCGGTCGGTCAGATCCAGAGATTACTACTACCGAATACTACTTCGAAGACTACTAAAAAGCTAAGTACCCCGTTGGGGACTCTCTCTTGCCTCAGCCGATGTCAGAAAAAGTAAATAACTGTTTAACTTGTGGGAAACAAAGTCCCATGCTGGTAATGGTGGTTTCCTAGGAGGTTTTACATTCTTGATTCCTCTGAGGAACTGCCTGAGTAGAGGATGTGAGAAAACAGGGGGATCGAAGCTGTATTCTGCAGAAACAGCTGATGCATGAATCTTGATGGAGGAATAGGACAGGCCTGTATGGAGAAGCTCTGCCAAATACTCCAGGATGTTGGCAATATCTACCTTTGACACATCTTTTCCTCTCTCAGTGCTCCAAATGACAAACCTTTTCCATTTCCCTGCATAGTTCCTTCTAGTCGAAGGTCTGCGGGCCTCCAGGATAATGTCTTTAACCCTTTGGGATAAATGTGGGTTAGTTGCTGTTACGCAATGTTCCAGGCAGTTAGTTGTAGGGTTTGTAGATTTGGATGCATGATGTTGTAGTTGTTCTGTCCTTCAAGAATGCAACTGCAGTCCTTACATATGGGTTGAATACCATAGCCAAGCTGGGGGTGGTAGGCTCTAAGATGAGGATGGTGTAGCTAAAATGCCCTGCAGGACTGCCGAAGCAAAGCCTGCTCGGGATCTGGAATATAAAGGCAGGTTGTAGTGCTTAGAAAATGTATGCACGGAGCTCCATGTAGCAGCTTCTAGAATGTCCTTTGTAGCCACCCCTCTTAGGAAGGCTATGGAAGTGGCTGTAGCTCTGGTGGAGTGTGGCCTGATATTGGCTGGCACACCCTTTCCATGGAAAGAATAACAGAACCTGATGCAATGTCCAATCCATTTTGAAATTGTTTGTTTGGAAATTGCCTTTCCTTGCACTCCAGGTGCGTATGCTACAAATAGTTGGCCAGACTTTCTGTTGGCCTTTGTTCTGTCCAAGTAGTAGCGCAGTTGTCTGTGAATGTCCAAAGTGTGCAGCAGCCTTTCCCCTTTATTTTGAGGATTGGGGAAGAAAGTAGGCAGGTGAATTGCTTGATTTAGAGACACCCTGGATATCACTTTTGGCATAAAACAAGGATTGGTTTTTAAAGAAACTCTGTCCTGATGAAAAATGAGGAATGGAGGTACTGCCATGAGGGCCTGTACCTCCAAAACTCTTCTTGCTGAGGTAATTGCCAATAGGAAAACTGTTTTCCAGGAAAGAAATTGCAACTCTGAAGATGCTGCTGGTTCAAAAGGAGGGAGAGTTAATTTTTCCAACACGAAATTGAGGTCCCATGCAGGCACTGGTTGTTTTCTGGGAGGTTTGATATTCTTTATCCCTCTTAGAAATTGTCTTAGCAAAGGATGTGAAAACACAGGTGGATCAGTGTTGTATTTTGCTGAAATTGCTGAAGCGTGTATTTTTATGGAAGAATAGGAAAGTCCATTATGCAGCATGTCTGCCAAGTATTCCAATATCTGTGGGATGCTCATTACTGATGCATCCTGTCCCTTGTTGGTATTCCAGATGTTGAATCTCTTCCATTTGGCTGAATAAGCCTTTCTGGTGGAAGGTCTGCGTGCTTCCAATAATATCTGTTGAACTTCCTTGGAGAGAGAGAATTGGGTAGAAATCATGTGACCCTCCAAGCTGTCAGCTGCAGAGTTTGCAGGTTTGGATGGACCGTCCTGTAATTGTGCTGAGTCAAGAGTGGAGGCCATTGAGGCAGGGGCCACGGCTTGGTGCAAGTTATGCTCCTTAGTAATGGATACCAGTGCTGTCTTGGCCAATCTGGAGCTATTAAGATGCCTTTTGGGTGCTCTGCTTTGATCTTCAGTAACACCTTGGTCATTAATGGTAGAGGTGGGAATGCATAAATTGTTAGAGAGTTCCAGCTGAATGAGAGAGCATCTATTCTCCAGGCTTGTGGATGGTGTGACCTCGAGCAGAACTTTTTACAGATGATGATTGAGGTGGGAGGCAAAGAGATCTATGTCCGGCCTCCCCCATGCATGGGTTATTTGTGCAAAAATGTCTGGATGCAACATCCATTCGTGCGGATCCAGGATGTTTCTGCTTAGACTGTCCGCCAGAACATTGTCCCTGTCCGGAACAAACTGGGATTGCAGCTGTATGTTCAGTTTCAGGGACTTTTCCCAAAGAGTCATTGTTAGTCTGCAAAGGGGGTAGGAATGAGTACCTCCCTGCTTGTTTATGTACCACATAACAGTGGTGTTGTCTGTCTTTATTAGTAGATGACCTTGTTGTAGATATTTTCTGAAGGCCTCGATCGCATGCATTACTGCTAACATCTCTTTTTAATTGATGTGTAGATGTAGTTCCTGGCGAGTCCATTGCCCTTGAATACATCTGCCCTCCATGTGCGCCCCCCATCCATGGTCTGAGGTGTCTGTTGTAATGGTTTGGCTTGTTTGAGGTTTGTTGAAAGGCATACCTTTGTTTAACTGGCTTGCTTGGGCCCACCACAAAAATTCCCTTTGTAGACATGGGATGAGTGGGATAATTGCTTCTAAGTTGTTGCTGTGCTGAGACCATAAACTTTTTAGGTACCATTGTAATTTTCTCATGTGTAGTCTTGCCAGTGGAATCAGTAGAATGCAAGATGCCATGAAACCTAGGGCCTGCAGGATTTTCCTTGCAGTCATCTGGGTGAGCTTTGCTAGGCTTTTGAAGTAATGTGGTAATTGTTCTTGCTTCTCTTCTGTGAGGTAAGCCATTTGTGATTCTGTGTCTAGTTTGGCTCCAAGAAAGATTATTTGTTGGGATGGCAGTAGTCTTGATTTTTGTAAGTCGACTGTGTATCCCAAAGCCTGTAGTAAGTGAATGACATAATTCAAGTTTTTTGTCAAGGCTTGCTTGCTGTCCGCTTGTATAAGGCAGTCGTCCAGGTAAGGGTATATTTGTATCCCCTGGAGTCTGCAGTGTGCAATTACTGATGCCAGGCATTTCGTGGGTGCAGTAGATAAGCCAAAAGGCAATGCTGAGAATTGATAATGCTCTGACCCTGCAAGAAATCTGAGGTATCTTCTGCAACTGTGTCTGATTGGGACATGCAGGTATGCCTCCTTGAGGTCCAGAGTAACCAGCCAAGACCCCTTGCCCAGCATGGGAAGGAGTTGCTGTAGCATCAGCATTTTGAATTTTGGTACAATGAGGAAAGTGTTTAGAGCGGACAAGTCCAGTATAGGTCTCCATTGCTTTTCTTTTCTTGGAACAAGGAACAGTCTTGAGTAAAATCCCTGGCCTTGTTCTTGAGGAGGAACCTTTTCTATTGCTTTGATTTGTCTCAGCTTTGAAACTTGTTCGAATGCCTCTGCCCTTTGATTTTGTGGCAGGTTTGGCATGCCTTGTCTTGTTGGTAAAGTATGGAAGTGGAACCTGTAGCCTTGGTCTATTATGTCCAGAATCCATTTGTCCCTTGTTAAAATGTGCCAATTTTTTGAAAATAAGGATAATTTTCCGCCTAAAGGTGCTTCTCTTTGAGCCTTGGTCGGCGGTGTCAAAGTCAAGTCATTGTGATTGCCCCTGTGGAGCAGCGGTAGTTCCTGCACCACCTCTCTTAGTCGGTTGCCATTGGCGTCCCCTGTAGGAGCCTCTGTATTGCCCTCTTCCTCGGGCACGCCTGTTTTTTCCCCTTTGAAACTTGTCAGTGTCCGGAAAGGACCAGTTCTTAGAAGGCCAATTCCTGCTGAACCTAGGTGGCTGAACCTGTAGGAAATCCTTGACTGTTTGCACTGATTTAGCCTTTTCCTCAATTGATTTCAACACATCCTGAGCATTAGCACCAAATAGCTTGTGTTTTTCCAGAGGTGCATCTAGAAGCTTTGCTTTAACATGATCTGGTAATGCCTGTTCTTTCAACCATGCATGTCTACGTATAACGGCCCCTGTCATAGCTGCCCTACATGAAGCTTCCAATGCATCATAACCACACTGAAGGAAATGATTGCTAACCTGCTGTGTGTTATGGACCAAATCCTGCAAGGCCTTTCTATCTAAAGGCTCAGGAGAGGCTACCTTTTTCTGCAAATCATCCATCAAGAAATCCTGATAATGAAACATATGAAAAAGGCAATTGAGGGCCCTCATGGCAAGTGTGGTTGAGGTATAAACTTCTTTACCCCACCTCTCCAGGGATCTAGCTTCCCTGTCTGAGGGCAAAGGATTTTTGGCTGAGGATGTGGCCACCCCTTTGGGCCCCTGGGAAATTGTTTCTAGATCAATAGCATGGGCCTTAAAGAAATGTTTGTGAGTTTCAGGAACCCTGTAGTATCTGTCCAGCTTGACAGGAGCAGGGGGGAGAGAATCAGGAGAAGCACTCGAATCTGAGTACACATCATCCAGTACATCTAACACTGGGGGGATAGCTAAAGGCCTGTGTTGGGGAAGCTTAAGGAAGGTACGAAGCCGTTTCCTGGAATCGGAAAATTCCTGGCCTTGCCACTGAAAGTGCTTTCTCATGGAGTGGAGAATTTCCCCAAAAGAAATATCCTCTGGAGGAGAGGCAGAGGGAATAGAATCCTCCGCATCTGAATCCTCGTAGGCCTGGAAGGACTCTTCCTGGGTATTTGAGTGATCAGAGTCATGAGAGGCTTCATCTGAAGAAAGGGTGTCAGTATGCTCAACCCTGGGCCTTTTGTCAGAAGGTGGCTGAGATCCTCTTTCAGGATGGGCCTGGGAGCCTCTGATTAAAGAAATTAAATCTGCAGCTAAAGACATGATTTGTTTATCAGTAGTGGGCTGAGGCAAAGTTTTAGGAGGGTGAGACTTAGCCTGGCTAGCAGCCTTAGCACGTGTGTAGGCCTTGATAGACATAGAGGGCCTAGCTGCCCCACGTGCTGGAGTAACCTTGTCCCCCGGTATGGTCTCAGGTAAATCTTGGGCTTCAGTTTCTGGAGGAAAATCAACCACCGGCACCGGCGCAGGCTCCGGGGCCATAGTGATCGGTAAAGCGGTGTCGTCGGTCCGGAGCGGTGGAACAACCACCTCAGAAGAGACCAATGCACTTGCGGTAGTTTTTGGCGTGGTGTCGGTGGAAGTCATGGGCCAAGAATGTCGGTCCCGTTCCTTCCGTTTTTTGGAAATATGAGGTGTCGGTTGTTCCGACGGCATGGTATAAGAGTATTTATCGCCAAAAAAGTCTTCAGCAAACTCTGCCCGGCGCCTGAGTGTGCGCTTATTGAAGCAAGCACAGGCAGCACAGGCCGAGATGTTGTGGTCTGGGCCAAGGCAGGGGAGGCAGTAAGAATGGAAGTCCTTATGAGGTATTTGTTTACCACAAGACAAACAATTATTAACCTTTTCAGTTTTTTCTGACATCGGCTGAGGCAAGAAAAAGATCCCCAACGGGGTACTTAGCTTTTTGTTGACTTCGGATATGTAAAACACAGGAGCTGACCGACCGGCACTTGCGAACTGCTTCTGCTTCGGGCACCGTGCGGCAAGAAAGACTGGGGAAGATGGCGTCGGCTGATGCTTTTATACCCCAGCCGCTCTGACGTCGGGGAGGAGGCGACATCAGCCGACGCCGGACCCAGACTTTGGAATCTGGCCGACCGAGGGCTGCCTGAGGCAGGACACAACCCATATGTAAGGACTGCAGTTGCATTCTTGAAGGACATCTGCAATGGCTCTAAGAGGGAGAACTGCAATGTTAGGACTGCTATCATCTCTAAGACACTGAAATGCAGATTGGTCTTAATGCAGGACTACATGCCTTGGACCATCTTCCCTCAGTAATGCCCCCCCACAGACACATTGGAAAGTGTCTGCAGTCACTGCGGCTATCAGGGCAGGGAGAGAAAAGGGTCTGCCTAGAAACAGGTCATCTGATTGAATCCACCACTGCAGATGATTCCTGCATATCGAACACAGTTTTATGGCAACTGAATGTTTGGTAAAGAATGGACTGTTGAACTGCTATTGTCCACGGAAGTACTCTCACTAATGGGAGTAAAATGATTGCAGGTGCCACTGAACCCAAAGCCCGAACTATTAATTTTGCTGGAGGAGAAGGCATATCCAATAAGTCCTGAACTTATATTCTTACAGACATTACAAGATGCCTCCGTAAGGAAGCCACTTGTTTAAATTGTGTTAACTGGTCCTTATGAATTCTAGACTCAAGTTTGACCTTTCCATGTTTGAAGATCAGTTGCTGGACTTAAGCAGTAGATGCTTTGTTGGTGCAGTGAGGAGCCAGTCATCTAGACAGAGAAATGCCTAGAATCCCTTTAGCTTCAGGTGAGCTGCTACCACTGCCAAACATTTGGTAAACACATGGGGAAGGGCTGTGGTGAGTTCAAAGGGCAGTGCTCTGAATTGGTAGTGATTGGTTTCCAGCCAAATGCATAGGTGCCTTCTGGAGTGTCTGTCTATTTTGATGTGATAGTGTGTTCTGAAGATCCAGTGAGGGCATCCAATTGTCCTTCCACAGAAATAGCAGAATGGACTGGGCCATAACCATTTGGAACTTTGACTTCTTGATGAACTGATTCAGATTTGCTGAGGTCTAGAGAATAGGTCTCAGGTCCCCTGTTTTCTTTGGCCCTAAAAAGTGAGAATAAGTTCTGAATCCTCTCTGTTTGCTTGGGACCTCTTGGACGACTCTTTTTCTTAGAAGTTTTTGGACTTCTTGAATAGTGTACTCCCTCTGACTGGGTGGTATGTCGGGGAGTTTGCTCCTGGAACCTGGAGGGCGAAGGAAAGAGGGAATGTAACAGCCTCTGGATTTAATGTTTATCACCCAGGAGTTGTTTATGTTTGTCCAGATGTCTGACTGCAAGGACAGATGTCCCCTGACTGCCTCCACAGTAGAAGTCGGGCAACACTTCAGTGGAGCTGAGGGGTCCGTTAGAAAAGGGCTTCCTGAAACCCTGATTTTGTGGACCCCCTTTGCCTCTAGAATGGCATCTGCCATTAAAACTTCCTCCTCTGCCTCTGGAGGAGTTGTCTCCATGCAGGTCCTGGAAAGATTCTTGAGACTTTCGGAACAAAGTTTTCTTCCCTCCACACTGATACCTTGAGAAGGTTCTCTGAGGGGTAGAAAACTTGATCCCCACAGCAGACAAGGTCTTCCCTTCTTGCTCACTGTAGGTTAGTGTGTCTTTAACTGATGGTCCAAACAAAGAGGAACTGTAAAAGGGAGAATTAATAAATGAAACCTTGAAGGGCTTCGCAAAGTCACAAAGCTGCATCCAGACTGGTTACCTAATGGCTAAGCCTGTGCCGGCTGCTTGCAAGGTACCTTCCTCCATGTGCGAAATCAATCTCCTCAAGGAATTTGCAAGGGAGGAAAGAGTGGCCAGTTGGGGAGAAACCTTCAAGTCTCCTCCTACATGGTTTCTGCAAGAATGTTGGTTAGATCCTTGAGCAGATCTCTCTGCAAACGGATGAAGTGTGCCAAACAGTATGCACTTTCCATGTCTGTCCATCGACCAAGACTCCTTGTTTGGCCAATGGACAGAGGAGCCTTGTTCAGCTAGCTCCTTATGTGGCTGCTGCTACAATAATAGCATCTACCGAAATAACTTTGTTCCAATGTGGATGATCAGAAGGTGGGCTGAGAATCTTATCGGGGGGGGCTTGGGAATGGCTCAACTGTGTCCCATTCCTTCTAGGCCCAGTGGGAGACTAAATCTATCAGGGCATCTGCTTGTGGAGACACTCAGGTCATAAAATGGGCCCGGCCCCAAAGGCCTTGAAGAACACCGGATTCCTCAGGAGGAGGAGGTTGGAAGGACCAGCCACCTTTCTGCCTAAGAAGTTTCAGGACGTCTCCAAAGGAGACATCATCAGGTGGTCATCGGGGGGGATCCTTCTCCCTCATCGAAGTTGGTGTTCTCTGTGACAGACTCCATATGGCAAGTCTATGTGCCTCCTTTTACATTTCTTCTTCTGAAGGACCTCCTCTGTGGTGTGTTCTGGAGAGGTAATGGAAGAAGGGGGGACACCCTGGGGAAGGGGGAGCAGTCTGGAGGCTCCTCAGGACAGGCTGACCTATGGCAGGTGTGAAAAACTCAGTGCTCAGATCCGAAGACGGGTGGGGCAGACCCTGGGGGTGAGGAGATGCTTCTTTAACCCTGGAGAAAGCCCTTTTTACAACCTGAAAGACTGACGGAACTAAGGAAACCCTCTCCATCAGAGCTGAAATTTCCAAAGGAGAGTGCAGAGAGCCAGCCACAGATCTGGGGCCTCCTGAAAGAAGCAGACCAGAGTGTCAAGGGCCAAAGCTCCAAGAGAAAGTGAAGAATTTGACAAAGTCAGAGCTGAAGACAACCTCCTACAGCTGGCGCTCACATTTCAGATTTGGGACATGCTCTGATCTGAAAGGAAGGGAGCAGGACTAGTCAGGGATGTGGTCAGCGTACAGGAAGAGGGCTTCCTCAGATCCGGCTTTGACTCTCTTAAGAAATCAGGGTCTTGTGTTTCTGAAACTGAAGGATGGATCAGAAAAAGAGTCAGCAAAGTAGGAGATGCAGCACTCGTGGATCCTAGATGGGATGGAGATGGCAGCACCCCAATCTGGATCTGCACCCTGAGGAACTTCATCATCTTGTCCATATTGACCTCAGTGAGACTTCACAAAGACCTGGAGGAGGATGCCGAGGAAGCACGCCTGGATTTAGTAGGTGTCTGAAAGGAGGGCTGGCGAGGCTGGTTCTAATTGAAAAGTTGGTAGAGTCCGCATAGTAGGATTAGAGGATTTCAGATCTGAAGGGGCAGAACTGGAAACAATGATCGGTTCCAGATCTAAAGCCCTAGGGATTTGAGGTAACCTTGGATCTGCTTGGAGCTGGAGTAATAGGATCCAAAGGAGGAGTTTTGCCACTAGAATCCACAGCTGACAGACTCAAAAATTCTTTAGGCTCCAATGCTTTTCAGGTCTCACTCAGATCCAGGGTAGTCGAATCCAAGGGCCTGGATTCTTTTTAGACTTGGCTCCGAAGAGTCCCTTGAAGAGGCAGAGAGGGATCTCTTAAAGCTGGCATGCTTTGAGGGGGATTTGAGCCACTGAGGCAGAAGATGCAGGTAAAAGGCCTTTCAAAATCAATTTGTTTCGATGGTAGGCCAAAGCCCAAGGGTTAAAGGCTGCACACACCAAGCAATCAGAATCTAAACGCCCTGGACCTAAGCAACAGACACACTTCTTGTGGGCATCTGAATTTGGGATCTTATGCCTACAAGAAGTACGTTTGAACCCTGTAGGTTTATTGGCCATAGCTAAGCTGCTTGAACCTAATGGAAGACAAAAAAAAAAAAAAAAAAATACAGCAACAACCACAACAAAAAAAAAAAACAATAAGCTCTAGTATACTAGAAGGATTTTTTTTAAAGAAATAAAGTGCCAACGGCACGAAAAAACAGAAGACTACTAAAGTTCCCCAACGCCACTTGAGATCTATAAGAAGGGGGAAGAAAAAAAATACAAAACAATTAAATACAAAATAGAGAATACAAACTGAGAAAATTTTGGCAAAAACATATCTTGAACCACTAGCAGTTCTGAGACTCCGGAACCACATCTGAATGCGAAGCGTGGCACACAAGATCTGAGGAGTTAGAAAAGGTGTGATGGGAAGAGGAAGGAGTTTGAGACTCGGAGCCTAAGTCTGGAAGAAGCAGCCACGTCGGATCCGATGTTGGATCTGAGACCCATCTGTGAGGAAGAATGAAAAGGACAACAATCAGATCATAAGAACTGGTACAAGTTCTATTACTATCATAGGTTCATAGGTTTATACTAGGCTATCTGCCCTAAAGCATTTATAAGCCTAGCCCAAAGTTTTGTGGCTTACGCCACCCCTTATATGAAAAAATACTGTGCCCATTAGTTTGTTGTGCCTCTGTCCAGCAGTGACACAGAGATGATTCCCGGGGTAAACCTACGATCTCCCATCCACAGGTCAAGATTTCTCTTGAACAGAGCCAGCGAGGTGCTCTGCCTCACATGGACCGGGATTTTATTCCACAGCATAGGGAGTCTCTGAGTGATAAATCTATCCCTCCAGCACGTCCTATTTATATCCGTGCTAAGGTTTAAGTCGCTTGCTCTAGTGGTTTTGGTGGATTTGGATTTTTTGAGGTGGAGCATGTCCATTAATTCCGGGTTGGACATGGCCTTGTATGTCAGGCACATGTCACCTCTGAGCAGACGGTATGCGACTGAATAGAGCTGGAGTTTCTTCAATCTGGCAGCATATGACAGATTTTGGAGTCCCTTTATCCTTTTGGTGAGGAGCTTTTGGGGTCTCTCCAATTGCTGCAGATGTCGGGTGAGATACATCCCGAATGGGGCATTGTACTCGATCATTGGTCTAATAAGTGAAGAGTACAGAGGAACAATGACCTCACTAGATCTGGATGTGAATCCCTTCATGATCAGGTGGGCAATGTAGAAGGTCCTTCTAACCACTTTAGCAACGTGAGTGTCAAAAGAAAGGCCACTGTCAACCTGGGTCCCCAGGTCCCTGATAACCTCTTTTGTGCTTAGTGGATTGCTACCTATATGGTAACTTGGGGTTACCTTGTTTTTCCCGAAGGGTATGACTATACATTTTTTGGCGTTTAACTTCAGGCCATGGCTCTAGCACCAGCTATCTGTTTCCGTGAGTCCCTTCTGAAGGATATCCGTGTCCGATGCACTTTCCACTATGGCGCCCAGTTTGCAGTCTTCTGCAAACTTTGTCAGCCAAAGTCCTCCCATGTTGGCCTGTACTTCTGAGAAGTAGATGCCGAACAATAGGGGGCCAAGGACCGAGCCCTGTGGGACACCACTTGTGACCGGCTTGGAGTCTGACGTAGCGCCAGCAACTCTAACCCTGTGGGTTCTGTCCTTAAGCCAGTTTGCAACCCATCTTGTGACATATGGGTTTACATTTAAGCTGGTAAGTTTTTCTACAATACCCGAGTGGGGTATTGTGTCGAAAGCCTTTGCAAGGTCAAGGTAGGCTGTATGGACTGCCTTTCCCTCATCAATGGCCTTGGTGACTGTTTCGAAGAAGTCGACCAAGTTCAAAAGGCATGATCTGCCCTTGACGAAGCCAAACTGGGTCAGGTCCAATGTCTGCAAGTCCCCTATATCTTTGTTTATGAGCTCCATTATGATCCTCTCCATAGCTTTGCAGACTAGACTTGTTAAGCTTATGGGCGGTAATTACCAGGGTCCGTAGAGGCACCGCCTTTGTGGAGTGGGACCACAGTTGCCGTACGCCACTCCTTGGGCACGTATCCTGTGGTAAAGGCTGAGATTAAACAGCTGCCTTATGTGCGGGTTTAATTCCTCATTTAGCTCGTGTAGCACACAGCCGGGGACACCATCCGGTCCCATTGATGCTGTGTTTTTAGCTTTAGAGAGAGCAGCTTTCACCTGCGCATTTGAGATGTCTGGGAGGCTACACTCCGCTGGGATAGTTATCTCTCCTTTAGGGGGGGGAGAGGGGGATGAAGTTTGCAGTGAACCTGTCTGCCAGTATGTTGGCAATGTCTGTGGGTTCAGTGATTTTTGTATCATTTTGAACTAATTCTCAGCATATCTGGGAGTTTCCACCCAGGTTCCTAACATAGCTGAAAAAGGCCTTATGATTGTCCTTTGAATCCATGGCAATTTTTCTCTCAAAATTGGCCTTAGTTGATTTTATGAGTGCTCGTATTTTTTTACTAATAATGATCAGGGGTGACTTCCCTTTTATGGATTTTGTTCTATCATGTAATAGCTTTCTCCTCTTATTGTAAAGTTTGTTAATGGCTGGGGTCCACCAGACTGGACGTTTGCCCTTTGTGGAAAGAGTCTTGGTTTTATTTGGGATTGCCTGATCCATGCAGTCCTGGAGGTGTTCATAGAAGGCATTTGTAAGGGCTTCCGCAGCTTGGGTTGTGGTTTCCACTGGCTCAGGGGCCTTGAAGGATACCACACCAGTCTTGAGTAGTGTGAAGTTTGCCTTAGAGAAGTTCTTCACTGTGGTCTTTTTTGTTTGGGGTGGGGCGGGATGTGGATTTCCAGTGAGATTAGTTTATGATCAGATCTCACCAATGAGGGATATACTTCCGGTGTGGAGCATTTTGTCCCCATGTTTGTGATAATGAGATCTAGTATATTTTCTCCTCTCGTGGGAACAGTGACTAGCTGTTCCATGGCATTTGAATTTATGAACTCCAGGAACCGTTGGGCTAGAAAGTTAGGGCTTGAGTAACGTTCCCAGTCTATATTCGGGTAGTTGAAGTCACCCAATATGATGGTGCTTGGAGATACATTTATACCCTCCAGTGTCTTCAGGAAGGCTATGTGGGGTTCCTGAGTTTGAGCGGGTGGCCTGTAGCATGCTACAATTTGTAGAGTTTTGCCTATGGTTAGTTGCACCTGGATGGTTTCCGAAGCTTCGTGCGTTGCCACCAACCTGGAGGTGTGGGTATCCTTTATGAATATGGATACACCCCTCCTTTTGTGGTGTGGTCCGGGTTTTGGGGCGGAGCATGATATGAGGTAAAACCTAATAGTGCCGGGGTGCTCTCAGGAGCCTTGAACCAGGTTTCAGTTACAGCAGAGACATCGATGTTCTCCATACTGAGAAGGGCCTCGAGTGCGTGCATTTTGAGATTTAGACTTCTGGCATTGAGCAGCATTACCCTCAGTTTCTTCCCATTTTTGTTTTCTAGGGTGGTAGGTTTAGAATTTGAGCCTTGCCTAAAAAAGGCACTATGGGGGTGGCAAGAGCCTTAGCCAATATCCGGAATCCCAGGGGTGACAGGTGCAAGCCGTCCCTTGCGAAGCAGCGTGGCCTGTTAAGCATGTCATCCCAGGCAGACAGACACTGGATCCCCTTAGAATGACAGCAGACATTAAGCCAATTGTTAAAGCTGATCATCTTGTCTCTATATTGTGGCATCATTCTTGGTGAAGGAAGGATACTGCTCAAGGTCAGGGTCATACCTGCCTGGGCTACATAATCAGAGAGCTCCTCTATGTCTCTTCATGTAGTCCAGGGAGGTACGTCTCAGGTCGTTCACACCAGCATGGACAATGACTGTGTCATATTTGTACTTGCCGTGGAGTGACCAGAGTGCTTGTGTTATGTGGCAGATTCTAGCGCCCAAAAGGCAGCTTACTGTGACCCTCTCCTTGTTCAGCCTGGTGAGTGGGACGTCAGTGTGTCTGACTATGGAGTCACCTATGACAAGTATGTTTGGTGTTGTATTTGGCCTTAAGGGCTGTGACTGCTTTGCACACTGATTTTGTGGTTTATGTGTTGCTTGTGGGGTGTCTTGAGGTAGCAGTTGTTTGGGTGTCTGCTTTGGAGGCCTCTGCTGTTTAGGTAAATTTTTACTCAGAGCCTCCGAGTATGTCTTTGTGTGTTTGATTCAGTGGTGTGGTAGCATTGTGTGAGGCTGGTTTTGTGGTGTGTGTAGTTGCCTTCTCCTCCTGTCTGGTCTTGCCAGTCCTGAGTTGAGAGAGCTCAGCCTCCAGTTTGGCTAAATAGCTGCATCTCTCACAAGTATTTGTGTTATGTGGGAGGAGGAGAGGGTTGTCTGTGTACATGAGGCAGTTATAACATTGCCTCAAGATTCCCAGATTCACCAGCTGGACCGGAGAGGAGATTGACAACTGACCTTTGGACATGCTAGAATAATATTGGGAATTCCTTAATTGAAAACAAGGGCCAGTGGGGAGTGAGGGTGTAGTGCTTTTAATTTTTAGTGCTGACTTATATAATTGCTTTAGTGAGCAAGTGCCAGCTAACTTGAGTGCAATGTGTTACAAGTAACTAAATGCAAAAATGACAAACAGTAACTTTCTTTCAAGTGAAACAAGGAAATAAGTACAGTAAGCAATGCAGATATCACTAGTGATCCACAGAAGCGCTGAGAAGCCGCGTATTAGGTGGAATTAGCATTCCAGGGAAATAACAAGCAAACAAGCATATAAACAAAGCTAGATTCAGCAGGCCTGGATCTAGTCTATGCTACAGCAAACAAGGTGTACCAATTTCAGTAAGATACAGTTCAAATATTCAGGCACTATAAACCTTTAACCAGAAATTCCCAGCTCAGAAGGGCAGAGTCCAGCCTCTTCTCCCACAAGAGTGCAGACCACGAACCTTCTTAATGTAAAATAACTGGCCTGAAGCCCAAGTGCTTAAACCAGAACCAATACACTTGGACACTGGGCTCTCAATCAGCAGTTCCCAACTTAGAAGGATGAAAGCTACCTGTCCTGCCACCACAGTGCTTGCCACAAACCTTCCTAATGTAAAACAACTGGTCTGAAGCCCAAGTGCTTAATCCAAAGGACTTAGAATGATAGCTACACTTTAATATTTATAGAAATTTTACACAGTCTGTAGAAAAAGTAAAAGTGAGTTAGTCGAATACAAACAGGAATTGCAATAAGAAGTGAAGGAAAAGAGGCTTAAAATATACTTAGAGTCAGAGAAGAGAATTTGACAGAAGGAAGTGAGTGAAGAAAGAAAAGTAAGGAGGTATACAGAATGAAGAGATACATGTTCAGATTTAGGGATATGGTTCATCATTACTTTGAACAAGAACAGAGCCAAACTTTAGCTAGGAAATCTTTCAGGGTGGTTTTGAAAGATGGGAGGTAGGGGTACTGACCTGATGGATACAGGCAAGGAGTTCCAGGCCTTAACCTTCTACGAGTACAATGCCCAGCAGATGTGATAAGTCTGTAGACAGGAGTTTTTTTGGTCACTGGATTGCAATGACTGATTGGGAAATTAGTTGTGCAGAATGGTTTTTAGTGCTGGATAAGTAAGTAGATCATTTTATGAGGTAAGAGGCTGTGTATATGTTAGTTGGGGAGGCAATTCTAACCAATTTAAGGCTTTTTAGTGCTACACATTTGTGGGGTCTGAAAGGGATATTTGCTGCAAATTTAGATACTTTGTTATAGCATTGTTCAAGTTTTAATTTTGTGAAGCCTGGAGGTTAGTAAGGAAAGAAGCATCCAAAAGAAGTGTGGGAAGAAGGCAAGCACAGTTTTAGGTGTGTTGGTGAAAGTTTTCAGCTCTGGAAAGCATTCCTAATGTTTGAGTTTTTCCTAGGCTTAAATTCGACTTACATATACAAAATTGCGTATCATTCACTATCACCTCTAATAATTTGCTACGAGAAGCAACTTCAATGGTTGAATTATCAAGAGAGAGGACTTTAATTTTTTTTTTCATGAGAGAGGGATATGGGGAGAACAGTAGTAGTTTGGTCTTTTTGGGGTTGAGCATGAGTTTTGAGTTATGAAGCCATGTTTCAGTACATGTGAAAGCCAGAGTAATTTTTTTGCAGGTGTTACCACTTGTCAAATGTGCAAATGGGAGTGGAATCATCTGTGTATTTTATTAGGGTGGCCTGTAGGGTGGATGTATACACGGTGGCGGTAAAAATGTTACAGCAGAGGTGACCAAGGACAGAGCCTTGTGGTACACCGGTGGTGACTGGGAGGTAGAGAGAGAGCGTGGAGTCCCATTTTACTGAATGATACCTATTGGACATCAAGCTTTTGAACCTCAGGAGGGCGGGCCAAGAGAGACCTAATGAGGACATTTGAAGTAGAAGTTTGCTGTGACAAACTGTATGGTAGACTTTACACAAGTCTAGAAATAAGGAAGAAGGGCACTGCTAGTACTATGGAAAGGACGGATGCCATGTTGTGTAGGGAATAGGAGTTCTCCCTGCAGGGCTTAGTCTAGCAATTGTTTTTAATATATTTTCCATGTATTTTGGAGAGGAGAGGTAAGGTTGCTATAAGTCTAAAGTTAGTGTTTGCTGAATTTCCTGCTTTATGCATAGGGATAATGCGTGACTTTTTCAAGAGGGAGGAAACGTGGGATTCCTTGACTGACCTATTAGGATTAAGACAGGACAGGCAATGCTATCGGCTGCTATCTCTAGGTACTCGCTTGGAGGTCATCAGCTGAAGAACAGCATGGTTTAAGTTTAAGAGTAGTTTTATATAGGAAGAAGGCACAGGTTTGAAGGCGGAAGTGGATTTGGTGATATGTGGTTATTGGGCAGGGTTGGGACTAAATGTTGAGAATCCTTGGTTAGAGATGCTATACTAGCTATAAAATAAGAGTTGAACTGTATTGCAAGGAAGGATTAATATAGTAAGGCTGTATTATGTCATCATGAACCTAGTGCATCTACCACAAGAACTCTCAGTGGATACTGGAAATCGGGGTATAAAGCTCTCCGTAAGGAGTAAATCTGCTGTTCCTACATGTTTCGTAGATACTACTTGCTTTTGCCACATGGGCAACCTGGTCATGCACACAAGAAGGAAGTTAGAAAACATAGTATATCATCTTCAAGGAAGACAGTTGCACCTTCCATACCATCTTAGTATAGTACAAAACATATAGCAACCGACATCTCTCATGTAGGAGAATTTTTTTTATATAGATTCTGTATCCAGCACTGCCTAAAAAACAGTCACTATAGCAAGAAACCACCGAAATGCTGGAGCTGGAAAGACTGAGAAAGAAGAGATGCCCAAACCAGTGAAGGCAGTGGATAATGGATTCCATGATCTGCAAAGCTTTTTCTGTGACTAACTTGTACAAAGGCACTTGTTCAAATACGGATAACTCTGGCTCTAGTGGACCCAGAGATAGACACACTCTATTCCTTTACTCAACATATAAAGACTCTTGAAAGTCATATGTGCCTCATCTACAGCGCTATTATATTCAGTGGGTCCCTTACCTCCTACGGGCTTGCAAGTCTAGTAGTTTAGCAAACATGATAACCAGGGACTTAAATCTTCATCAGCAGATGCACAGAATGTAATGGAGAGAAAGATTCATTATGCAGCATCCTGCCACCCCTGGAAAAAGCTGTCCCAGAGGGTTAAGCAGTGTGATAGATTATCATCTTAAAAGGATAAATGTGGAAGACTGGATGGATTATCCTCAAAATTACCCTGGGACTAACTGGCCTAGCCTTCCTTGAGAATGAGGTTACAGACTGAGGGTGGGTACTGGCAAGGCACTGATGATCATGAGAATAAACTGTCTTGAAATTTCAATGAATTATGTGATAAAGTTTAGCTATGCTAATCTAACACATATTGAATTAAAATACCTTTCACCCACACAGAAAATTAAGATGTCACCATATGAATTTGTCAAGAATCAATAAAGTTATGTTCTTACCATAACGTTCCATCTGTGTTGTAACTGCATTCATCCTCAACCTGTGGGTCAAGGATCCAACTTGGCTGTTTTTCAAGCTGAAGAATCAAAGCTCGAGCTCTTCCCATCCTACCCATATTGCCTCATTCCCCCAGCCTAACTCAGATTGAGTTTGCAGCAACCTTGTACAGACGTATGCATTTAAATTGAAACAAAAATGCATCTTACAAAGATGTGTACCAAAAGCAAAGCATAGAGATCAGGAAAGTACAGTTGTGTACACTTACCATAAATGTAGATGTTCGAGTGTATTCACTGTTGCAGTCATCACACTTGGGGGTTATCTGACTGAGGGCTACCTGCAGGCAGATAACCCCCAATTGTGACGACTGCAACAGTGAAACACGAAGAAAGTACAGTTTTGTACCTACCATAAATGTAGATGTTAGAGTGTAAACACTGCTGCAGTCATTACACTTGGGTTATCCTGCCGTCAGGTGGTTCCCCAGTCGGCCTGGGTTCCAAAGTCTTGGTCCGGCGTCGGTTGCTGTCGCCTCCTCCCTGATGTCAGTGCGACAAGATGCAGCAGACACCATTTTCTTCAGTTTTTCTTGCCCCGGATGTCAGGTGCCCCCCAAACAGGTAGGCAATTCAAATTGCTAGTAAAGTATACATAAGAAAAGCAAACAACAATTTTCAGTTACCAGCAAATACTCCCCATAGGTAGTAAAGGGTAGAAGACCTAGGTACGTACCAGCAAGTAAGAGGGGAAGGAGGGAGGGTTAACCTGGACTGCAGCAGTGTTTACACTCGAACATTTACATTTATGGTAAGTACAAAACTATACTATGTTCATCGTGTTACACTGCTGCAGTCATTACACTTGGGCGGAATCTCAAAGCTGAGGTAGGGTGGCTGGTTCTATAAGGCATCAGGGGTGGCTATAAGGTCCTGCAGCACAGCAGTGGTGAAGCCAGCTCTGGATTTAGAGTATAAATTCAAATGGTAATGCTTGGTGAAGCTATGCACAGAACTCCATGTTGCTGCTTCCAAAATATCCTTGGTAGGTACTCCTCTGAGGTAGGCAGTTGAAGTGGCTGTTGCCCTGGTGGAGTGAGATCTAATGCTGCTAGGTACAGGTTTCCCATGGTGTGTATAGCAGAAACGTATACAATGTCCTATCCATTTTGAAATAGTCTGTTTTGAAATGCCTTTTCCCTGTGTTCCTGCAGCATATGCTACCAATAATTGCTCAGATTTTCTGAAAACTTTGGTTTTGTCCAAGTAGAAGCGTAACTGCCTGTGAATGTCCAAAGAATGCAGTAGTCTCTCCCCTTTATTCTGTGGTTTTGGATAAAAAGTTGGCAAGTGAATAGTTTGGTTTAGAGCCACACTTGATACCACCTTTGGCATAAATGTAGGGTTAGTTGTTAAAGACACCCTGTCCTGGTGGAAAATGAGGAAAGGTTCCACTGCCATTAATGCCTGTAATTCTGAAACTCTTCGTACTGATGTTTATTGCCAGTAGCAGAGCAGTTTTCCAAGAGATATATTTTAATTCTGCTGTGTTAGCTGGCTCAAAAGGAAGTAAAGTTAATTTTTCCAAAACAAAGTTAAGGTCCCAAGTTGGAGTTTTTAGCCCCTCTGAGGTACTGTTTGAGCAAAGAATTAGAGAAAATTGGTGGATCCATGTTGTAATGAGCAGAAATGGCAAAGGCGTGGATCTTGATGGATGAAAAGGAGAGGCCCTTGTCCAGCATCTCAGTTAAATATTGTAGTATCTGAGGAATGTTTGGGACAAGAGGGTCAAGGCTGTGAGCCTGGTTCCAGGCACAGAATCTCTTCCATTTATCCGAATAGGCTTTCCTGGTACTAGGCCTTCTGGCCTCCAGAATGACATCCATAACAGCTTTGGAGAGAGGCATTGCTTGCTTGACTAAGGAATTTTCCATGCAGCTAGGTTTAAGGTCTTTAGGTGGCTGTGAAGTATCTGATTGTTGTGCTGAGTCAGCAAATGTGAGATTTGAGGCAAAATCCAGGGTGGTACTTGTGCGAAGTTCTTTAAGATTGGGTACCAGTGCTGGTGTGGCCAGTCTGGTGCAATCAGGATCATCTTTGGCTCTTCTTGCCTGGCTTTTATGAGTACATTTGGAAGGAGAGGTAGAGGTGGGAAAGCGTATACTTGTAGGTTTTTCCAGCTGAATGAGACGGCATCCACTTTCCATGCTTGTGGATGGTAACTCCTTGTGCAGAATTTCTGCAGCTGGCAGTTCATTGGGGATGCAAACAGATCTATGTCCGGGCTCCACCATTTTTGTGTTATCATTCTGAATATTTGTGGATTCAATTCCCATTCGTGGGGATCCGTGATGTTTCTGCTTAAGTCGTCTGCCAGTGTGTTTTTCTCTCCTGGCAGGAATTGTGCTTGCAGATCAACTTGGTAGTCTAGAGCTGTGTCATGGCTTGTCTGCAGAGGGGGTTGGAGTGTGTGCCCCCTCGCTTGTTTATATACCACATAACTCTGGTGTTGTTTGTCTTTAGTAATAGTTGTCCTGGATGCAGCAGGTCCTTGAAAGCTACAAGGGCATTTTGTACAGCTAGCATCTCTTTTTGATTGATGTGAAGATGCCTTTGCTCTGCGGGCCACTCGCCCTGAATACATCTTCCTGCCATGTGTGCTCCCCAGGCATAATCCGATGCGTCTGTTGTGTTTGCCTGGCTGTGGGTTGAGTAAAAGGCTGTTCCTTGTTCAGGTGACAAGCTTGAACCCACCATCGAAACTTCTGTTGAAGGCAGGGAATTAGTGGTATAACGGTTTCCAAACTTTGACAGTGTTGAGACCATACACTCTTTAGGTACCATTGTAGTTTCCTCATATGCAGTCTGGCATATGGAATTAGTAGTATGCAAGATACCATGTAACCCAAGGCCTGCAGAATTTTTCTTGCAGGGAGTTGGGTCTTTGTTGCCATCAATAGAAAGTATTGAGTCAGTTGTCCTTGCTTGTCTGGCATGAGATAAGCCGTCTGGGCCATTGTGTTCAAGCTGGCACCCAGGAATATTATCTTTTGTGAGGGCACTAGTTTTGATTTCTTTTCGTTTACTGTGTACCCCAGGCAACTTAACTTTTTTACGAAAGCCAAATGCTTTAGAAGAATGTCCTTGCTCTCTGCTTGAATCAGGCAGTCGTCCAGGTACGGATAAATTTGAATTCCTTTCTGTCTGCAAAATGCAATTACTGGTGCCAGGCACTTTGTGAAGATGCTGGGCACAGTAGATAAGCCAAAGGGCAGTGCAGAGAATGGATAGTGCATTGAACCAGCTATGAATCTGAGGTATCTTCTGCAGTTTTGTCTGATAGGGACATGCAGGTATGCCTCCTTGAGGTCCAAGGTCACGAGCCAAGCTTTGTTGCCCAGCATGGGAAGAAGCTGCTAGTGTGTCAACATTTTGAATTTTGGAACATCCAGGTAAGTGTTTAGAGAAGAAAGATCCAGAATGGGCCTCCAGGCTTTGTCCTTTCTGGGAACCAGAAAGAGTCTTGAATAAAATCCTTGTCCTTGCTCCTGTGGTGGTACCTTTTGAATAGCTCTCATGTCCATGAGTGCTGTAATTTGTTTTTGAGCCTCTGCCCATTGATTTGGTGGCAGATTTGGCATTCCTTTTAACCTTGGCAGAGTGTGAAAGTGGCTCCTGTAACCTTGAGATACAGTGTTGAGAACCCATTTGTCTTTGGTGATCCAATGCCAATTGTGATAGAAAGGTGCCAGTTTTCCTCCTAAGGGGGCTGCCAAGAGAGAGCTCTTTGGCAGCTGTAGTGGGAAGTCACTGAGACTGCTTTTTATATGGTTGAGGCCTGTCTTCCCCTTCTTTCTGGCCTGGTGCACCCCATTGTCGAGGCCTGTAAGGACCTTGTGGTTGACCTCTACCTCTTGGACGTCTGTATCTGCCCCTCAGAGGTCTGTCTGTAACTGGAAAGGATCAATTCTTTGTTGGCCAATTTCTGCTAAATCGAGGAGGCTGAACCTGTAAGAATTCCTTCACCGTTTGCATAGATTTTGCCTTATCCTCCATTTTCTTTAATACCTCTTCTGCCTTAACTCCAAACACCACATCCCGCTGTAAAGGTGCATCCGATAATTTTGCTTTAACATGATCTGGTAACGTATGTTCTTTTAACCAAGCATGTCTTCTAATGACAGAGCCTGTAACTGCTGCTCTACAGGAGGCCTCTAAAGAATCAAAACCACATTGCAAAGTATGTTTTCCCACTTGTTCAGCTGCATGGAATAAATCCTGCATTTCTTTAAAATTAAGAGGATCTGAATCTGGAAGCATTTTTTGTTTCAACTGAGACATCAAACATTGCTGATATTTTAGCATGTGAAACTGGCAATTTAAGGCTCTCATTGCTAAAGTTGCAGACGTATATACTTTCTTTCCCCATCTGTCTAATACTCTGGGAATCTCTGTCAGAGGGAACTGGGTTTTTTGCTGATGAGGCCTTAATCTCTTTGGGTCCCTGAGAAATAATTTCAGGGTCAGCAACAGGGCTTTTATACAGAAATTTGTGAGAGTCAGGGACTCTAATATCCATCAGGTTTAACAGGGGCTGGAGGTAAGGATTTAAGCTGGATTCAGTATACACATCATCCACAATATCTAAACCTGGTGGAATAGCAAGGGGTCTGTGTTGAGGTAATAAAAGGAAGTCTGAGCCTTTTCTAGGATTCTGAGTAATCCTGGCCTTCCCAATAGAAATGCTCCCTCATGGTATGTAAGGTTTCCCCAAAGGAGTAGTCCTCAGGCAGAGAGGCTGATGGAATTGATTCCTCAGCATCAGAATCCTCATAATGGGGTAAAGAATATCCTAGGTCTGAGGATGAATCTGAAGCTATGGACACCTGGTCGGATGATTCATAGTCTGCATCCTGTCTGGGCCTTTTATCAGGTGTGGGATGGGGCCCCCTGATCAGGGTGATTAGGTCTTCGGCCATTTTGAGCATTTGTTTCTTAGGCATGGAGGCCTGTCCTGAAAAATGCTGTATTTGTTTCTTTGCTTTTAAGGGGGGGCTTAGACTTAACAGAGGGTTTAATGGTTAACTGGGTAGGTCTGAAAACACCCTCTGAAGCTGTGGATTGCTCAGCTACTTCGGTTCCCTATGAAGGGCTAGTTTCGGTAGGCTGAAAAACTTGTGCATCCGAAGGCCCAGCCAGCTCCATGTGGGAGTTGGAAGCGGCCTGTGGTTATGTAGAAGCTGTAGTCAGGGGTTGCGAAGGCGCCTTGCTGAAAACCGGCGACCGGCCTAGAAGAGGCCTCGTCGTCAGTTTTGGGCCTCGGATGCCTGTCCTTGTCTTTGCGCTTTTTATGTATTCCGGTCGTCGGAATTGAAGTGTAATTGAATTTTCTGCCAAAATAATGTCGGGCAAAATCAAACTGACATTTAATAGTGCACTTGTTAAACCTAGCACAAAACAGACAACCAGTGACGTCGTGGTCGGGGCCTAGGCATGGGATACAATAGGAATGGAGATCCTTGAGAGGTATTTGCTTCCCACAAGAAATACAGTTATTAACTTTTACTGACATCGGTCTGAGGCAAGAAAAAGTTTCCCCAACGGGGTACTTAGCTTTGTAGAAGACTTTGGCTCTGGATTCGGAATGAAAATCTCAGGAGTCGGTCGACCGGCACTTGCGAACTGCTTTTGCTTCGGGCACCACGCGGCAAGAAAGACTGAAGAAAATGGCGTCTGCTGCATCTTATATACCCCTGTCACACTGATGTTAGGGAGGAGGTGATAGCAACCGACGTCGGACCAAGACTTTGGAACTCAGGCCGACTGGGGAACCGCCTGATGGCAGGATAACCCAAGTGTAATGACTGCAGCAGTGTAACACGATGATCATCATCCATGGTTCTATGACATTATCCAACAGATCTCTCAGTCATGGGCGGAGGAAAGAGATAGAAGGTTGAGGAAAAATCCAGTGACAACACAGATGGAATGTTATGGTAAGAACATAACTTCTTTATCTGATGTTGTCATTGTCGTTCTTCCTCAACCTGTGGGAGAGTGCCCAGCTACAATGGAAGGATATTACTGAGCACTGCACAGCCAAAGGCAGTTCTATTCCTGGAGATAATGTCCAACTTAGTGTGTAGCAAAGGCATGGGAAGTTTGATCAAGTTGCAGCTGCACAAATGTCATCAATAAAAACTCTAGACCAAAAAGCCTGCGAAGTTACCATAGATCTCGTAGAATGAGCCTTGATTTTGTCTGGTAAATGCCTGTTCTTGGAAGAGTAAACAAAGGAAATACAATCTTTCAAACATTTGGCAACAGTAGTCTTGGGGACAGCTCGCCCCTTCCTTACTGCAAAAAAAAGATACAACTTTTTTATTTTTTGCAAGATTTAGTTCTGTCCAGGTAAAAACGTAACTGCCTATGAACATCCAAAAGGTGGAACATTTACTCTCCTTTTGTTTTGAAAGTTGGGAAAGAAAACAGGAAGATGGATAGATTGATTTATAATTAATTTCTGTAGCTATGCTGGGCAAGAAAGATGGGTTGGTACGCAAAGTAACTATCTTTGTGAAAGATTAGATAAGGGAGTTTAGAGGAATGGGCTTGTAGCTCTGAAACCCTACTTGATAGCACAAGGTGGAGACAAAAGGGTTGGCTGAGAAAAAGATTAGTTGTGTAAAATCTTACCAAAACCGTAGATGTCCTTCTCATCCATGTGGCAGTATTCTCACATGTGGGATCTTCCACCTGATGGTGACAGAATGCCCGGGCTTACCTACCAAAGCTTAAGCCTGGTTGCTGTAAGGTGTGTGGGACGTCAAATGCAGGGCCATAAACGTGACAACCACACACAGACCTCAAAACTGACTGCCCAGTTGGACAACAGTCCAGAGGCTGCTGGTTCAAAGGAGGCAGTGGTTAGCTTCTCAAGCACAACGTTCAGATTCCAAGGAGGAGGGATAGGCTTCCTTGGTGGTCTGATGTGGAGAAACCCCTTAAGAAAAAGTTTTACCTGCAACCTAGATAATAAGGGAGGATCCACAGGTAAGCAGGCTGAAATGGCTGCCAAGTGGACTTTCACTGAAGAGTATTAAAGTTCTGATTTTATGGGCTCACACATGTACACCAACACTAGAGGTATATCAGCTTGGAAGGGGTCTAGTTGCCTTTGAAGACACCGTTTGGGGAATCTTTCCCATTTAGCTAAAGATCTCCTGGTAGTGGGTTTCCTGGCCTTCCTCAGGACAGACAGCACATCCTCAGAGTACAGGTGTCTGAAAGGGATCATAAGTTTATCACCCACAGGGTAAGACAGAGTTTGCAGATGAGGGATTTCTTCTGCTGTGTGAGCCCACCTTGTGAAGCAACTTGTGGTGATTGCCATTGGCAAGAGATAGGAGGAATCAATGCTGCCTTGGTCAACAGGGGGTCACCAGCAAGATTTTTGTCTTGTCCCTCTGAATCTTTAGCAGGACCTTTTGAATGACAGGGAAGGGGGGGGGCACATACAAGAACAGACCCTTTCAGGGAATTGAAAAGGCATCTACTCTCCTAGCTAGTGGAGATGGGAGCCTGGAGCAGAATATCCATAGTTTGTTCTGAGGGGAGGCAAACAAGTCTATTTGCGGGATGCCCCATTGGTAGACAATGTCTAGGAAGACATCTCTGTTCAACATTCATTCGTGAGTTTGAGACAGAGATCTGCTGAGGGCACTTGCTAGATGGTTGTCCTGTGATGGACTGTAGGCAGCCTGCAGGGTTACATTGTATTATGTGGCCAGCTCCCAAGCTTGTATGGCCAGTCTGCAGAGTAAATAGGACCTGGTTTCCCCCTGCTTATTGATGTACCACATCAATGTGGTGTTGTCTCTGAAGACTTGTAAGAAGCCAGGCTGTAGGAGAGGGGAAAAAGGTTTGCAGAGCTAGGAAAAGAGCAGTCATTTCACTCACACCGATGTGTTTTTTCTTGAGGGAGGGCTCCCATTGGGATTGCACCTTGAGATCATTCATAGTGGCCCTCCACCCCAGGCCTGAGGCATCTGTGTACATGATTTGGACTGCCTTGAATGGCTGTAGAGGGACGCCTGGATTCTCCAGTATGTGGTGTATCCGCCAGCCTCTTTTTTTAGGCTAATAAGACCATAAGCTAATCACCCTTGACATCCACATCCCACCCCCCAGTAAGGAAACCTCCATAAAAAACCTCTCCAAATCCAACTTCATGCTACTCAAGTCAGAAGTTAAAAACTTCACGATACCCATGCAGATGGGAACTGAAAGTTCGACTGCAGAGTCCTACACTAAGGCACTGTACGAGCACATCCACTCTCATGCATGAATCGTGTCATCCCAAATAGAACCAAGATGCTCTCCTCCAAAAAAAGGAAGCTAATCTGGTGGTCCCCTGCCATAAACAAACTTTACAACAAAAGGAAGAAACTGTTGCAGAAAAGAAGAAAATCCCAGGATACAAAAAACTCCCTTACCAGCCTCAGTAAGAAGCTGAGATCAGTCATAAAATCCTCCAAAGCTAGTTATGAAAATAAAATTGCCAAAGATTCCAAAGACAACCACAAGGCATTCTACAACTATGTCAAGAATCTAAATGGCAATGCTCAGATCTACAACAGAATGGCATTAAATATACTGATCCCAAGGATATTGCCAATATCCCGGCTGATCGATTCAGTGTCAACTTCACACCCCTCACACCCCCTAAATGGCCCATCTCAATACCGGAAGATTGCCAAATTCCGGTAATAACAGCCACACAGGTAAAAAACACACTCTCCAAAGCTAAGAATACAGCATTCATGGGACCAGATGACATCCCAGGCTGTGTACTACATGAACTACAAAATGAACTGGCAACTCACCTAAGTGTCATGTTTAATCATACCCTCACCTCAGGCTTCATGCCCACTGAGTGGCACACAGCTACAGTTTTCCCACTCCACAAGAGGGGATCCCACCTTGGATCCCGGGAACTACCGCCCCAGTCTGACGAGCCTGATCTGCAAGGCCATGGAACGTATTATCATGGAACTTATAAACAAAGACATTGGCAACCTTAAAACACTGGACCCCACCCAGTTTGGGTTCGTGAAGGGCCGATAATGTCTCCTGAACCTGATTGACTTCTTCGAATCAGTCTCTAGAGCCGTGGACGAGGGTAAGGCAGTTCACACAGCTTATCTGGACCTCGCCAAGGCCTTTGACACCATCCCCCACTCTGGAATCATAGATAAACTTACTAAGCTGGGCATTAATCCCTACGTCACTCGACGGGTTGCCAAATGGCTTACTGACAGAACCCACACTGTAAAAGTAGTTGACTCCAAATCCAGCTCCAGACAAGTGGAGTACCTTAGGGTTCAGTCCTTGGACCACTCTTGTTTGGCATCTACTTCTCTGAAGTACAGGCCAACACTGAGAGACTGTGGCTAACAAAGTTTGCAGATGACTGCAAACTGGGAGCCATTATTGAATCCCCAAATGATGCTGATGCTCTACAAAAGGGCCTTACAGAAACAGATGCTTGGTGCCAGAGCCATGGGCTCAAGCTCAATGCCAAGAAATGTATAGTTATCCCCTTTGGGAAAAAACATGTATCTGTGAATTACCACATAGGTGGCAGTACACAACACCAAAAGTGTGATAAGAGATTTAGGGACACAGGTGAACAGTGGTCTCACCTTCAATAACCACATCGCCACAACAGTCAGGCAACCTTCTACGTGAGACACCTCATCACTAAGGGCTTTTCATCCAGAAAAAAGGAGGTCATTGTCCCACTGTACTCCTCCCTCATTAGACCCATTATAGAATACAATGCCCCATTTGGTCTGTACCTCTCAAGATATCTGCAAAAACTGGAAAGGCCACAGAAATACCTCACTAAAAGAATCACAGGCCTAAAGCAGATGTCCTATGCTGACAGTCAAACTCCAGCTATACTCTGTCGCATATCATCTACTCCGAAGGTGATCTCTGCTTAACATACAAGGCCATGTCAAACCCAGAGCTGTTGGACACGCTATACTTAAAGAAATCCCAATCCCTCAGAGCCACATGCTCCAGGGATCTAAACCTTGTCATCACAATAAACAAAACATGCTAGAGGGATAAGGTTCCTGACCCAGAGACTCCCCAGACTCTGAAATAGACTGCCCATACAAGTCAAGCAGAGCACCTCTTCGGCCCTCTTCAAAAGGAACCTTGATGATTGGAAGGGAGAAAGGAAATTCACCCCAGGGATCATGCCAGTCACCCTGCTAGACCGGGGTCCAGGGAAGTAAACAGTGTGGGAAGAAAGAGCCAGGGAATTGTTATGGCTAGGCTTGTATAGGTCCTAGGGCCGATAGCCTAGTACCAACCTATGGAGCAAAACCCTCAAACCTTCTTGTTCTGCTAGGACTTTCTCTATTGTGCCTTCATATAGTAAATCCTGAATAACCTGGGGGATCAAGTGGGATTGTTTTTGTGGAGGTATGGGTTTGCCTCTTGGAGTAGGCTTTTCTTGCCAGGTCATAAAGGACCCTTATTCCACTACAGACAGAACCCAGTGGTCTGAGGTTATATGTTGCCACAGGGGTAGACAGTGAGAGAGGTGTGCAGAAAGGGGTAGATGGCAAGGGATATTTTGGCAGTCATGCAGTACTTGGCCTGTCTGGAAAGGACTGCCTGGGTGTAGTATGAAAGGAGGTAGTCCTGGGGGAAGAGGGCTTTCTGAAACCTTTCCTATGCTTTGAAGGAGGAGCAGGTGCCCTCCTAAAAAAGTTTGGTTTAGCTGGGTAGTTTCTGAAAAACTTAGGAAATGGAGATAGCAGATGTTGCAAGTCATGTAGTTCCTTACTTTTTTCTTGCAGACTTTTGAACAGCTTCTGCATATTGCTTGCCAAAGAGGAACTTGTTAACCAGTGGGGCATCCAGGATCTTGTTCTTGAAATCGTCTGGCAGGGGTGGAAGCCTGAGCCAGGAATACCTGCATAACACAGCGGTAGATGCAGCTGATCTGGCTGAGGTTTCGGCAGCATCACAGCTGCATTTTGTGGAATGCCTGGCTACCTGTGCTGCTAAAGCAAGTTTTGAGGCAACTTGAGGCTTATTAGGGGAATCAGGCATAGAAGACAGCAGGGTAGATGCCAGGGAAATAAGGTCTAAGGCGTACTTTACCATACAAGTTTGGTAACTGATGGCCCTAAAGGGCAGGGTAGAGGAAGTATTGATCTTTTTCGTCAGTCTATCCATCACCTTACTGTCCTTGCCAGATGGCAGTAAAGATCATGGAATTTGCCTTGATTGCTTGCTTGCCTGGTGCCGCAGCAATAACCGCAGGGTCTGCAATGAGGGGGTCTGATGAGGCATTTGTAATCATCAGGTACTTTATAGGATCTATCTAGTCTTTTACGGGCGGGGGAGTGGGATTCTGAGGTCTTGAAGGCAGCAGCAAAGGTGTCCAATTAAGCAGGAATCACTGGAGGGATAGCAGAGGGAGATGGAGACTCCAAATTGGAGAAGCTCAAAATATCTTTTTTGTATTTCAGCCATTTGGGTGGATTCCCACTTAAAGTATTCTCTCATTTTGGAGATTGTCTTCCCAAAAGAAATGTCTTCTGCTGGAGAGTCTCCTTCCAAGGAGTCTTCATCTGGGGCACAATATTCCACAGGTGAGGCCAGCTGTGAAGTGCACGTGACGGACTCATCAGAGAAGGAGGAGTCTTCCTCCTGAGTCTGAGGAGGAGAGATGGAGTCTGCAGAGGCAGGCCTGGCGCTTGGGGTAGGCAGAGCAGGAGTTTGAGACGTTGCAGGCCTCAAGGCCATAAAGTCCTGAAAAAGTGACTGAGAAGGTTTGCCAGTCAGGTTGATGCTCCCCTGGAGCAGTCAGATGTCTGGGGTTTGCTTCCGCTTGAGCAGAGCCTTATGAATAAGCTGAGAGAAAGCTTATTCTTGATTCCAAGTTTAACTCATTCTCTCCAATGAAGCTCAGGAAGTTTGCACTGCAACATCCAATGGGTGCAGCCTAAGCCTTTTGACAGAATCAAATCATGTCCTCACATTTCAAACAAATATTCATATCTCTGAAACCATAGGGATTATAAAAGATGTATAAATGGCAAACTTCAGCACAAACTATTTTTATAGTGGTAGTATTATTTAGGTACTAGGTCTTAAAATAAATTTTATAAGTCACAGTAAACAATAACTATTACATTTGTAATATTTTCTAAACAACTTACAATACCTTAGCAACCGCTCAAGTTACACACGTACTGAACTCATCTAGCTGAGTGCTTCATATGAAGCTAAGGAGTTCTGTGTTACTTGGTTGTTGAGATGTTTAGAAAAAATGTAAAAATTCTCTCTCTAAATACCATAAAAAAAAAGTTATGTACTCACCATAACGTTCCATCTTAGTTGTACTTCATTTGTCTTCAACCTGTGGGTTACGGATCCGAGCCGGCAACTTTTGCTAGCATCAGCTCCGAGCTCCAAACTCCTCCCCTTACCCATAATACACCTCCACTGCCTTCCATCCCCAGATCAAGTTTGCTGAACTTATACGGAGAACCTGACCTGATGGATTTACTTGTGACCTATACTGCAGCCCATAGGCTGATCATGCACCAAGGTCCAGGGGAAGGAGGGAGGGATGGTTGAAGACAAATGAAGTACAACTATTCAGATGGAACATCATGGTGAGTACATATCTTCTTTATCTGAAGTAGTTGACTTCATTTGGTCTTCAACATGTAGGACAGAGCCCCCAGCTACTAAACTCCTGGGAGGCCCTCATGGAAAGATATTCCGGAGCACCGTGGAACCAAAAAGATGCTCTCCTCCTGGAAGTCAAATCCAATTTGTAATAAGAAATAAATGTATGAGATGAGGACCAAGTAGCTGCAGAACAAATATCATTCGAAGACACTCTAGACCAAAAGGCCGCAGACGTAGCCATGGACCTAGTGGAATGAGCTTTTACCCGACCTAGAGAAGCCATGCCTCTGAGCTTATAGACCTGCAGGAAGCATGAAGAAATCCATCTAGCTATAGTGACCCTGGAGATGGGTTCCCAAAAAAGATTTATAGAAGGAAATAAACAATTGATCAGATTTAAGGAATTTTTTTGTCCTGTGTAAATAGAATCATAACTGTATGAACATCCAGCATGTGGAGTTTGTATTCCATCTTGTTCATAAAATTAGGAAAAAACACAGGCAAATTGATAGTCTGATCGATATTGACTGGTGATGCCACCTTTGAAGAAAGGATGGAATGGTTCGAAGGGAAACCCTGTCTGTGAAAAATCACGTACGGAATTTTGATGGAAAAGGCCTGTAATTCCGAAACCCTCCTTGCAGTTTCAGATCTGCAGTTGCAGTAGGCTCGAAAGGCGGAGCAACCAAAGCTTGAAGAACCATAGTAAGGTCCCACAGGGGAACAGGATCTTTGACCGGGAAGGGGGGGGTGTGTGTAACAAAAAGGTGCCTTTGATAAAGGCTTTACACAGTCTGGAAGAAGCTAAGGAGGCAGAATTCTCGTCCAGATGAAAATGAGAAATGGCAGCCAACTGAACCTTGACAGTAGAGCTAGCTCAGTGTTGGAAAATATCAGCTAGAACATCAAGAATGGCAGAAATAGGAGCTGTGAAAGGGTCTAAACTCCTTTGAGAGGCCCAGAAAGAAAAACGTTTCCACTTGCTGCGATAAACCTTCCTGGTAGAAGACTTATGAGCAGCTACCAAAAATAGATCTGAGGAAGATGGTTCAGGAGTCCTAGCAATCATGGTAACTGGAGCAGCCAAGTCGTGAGCTTCAGGCTGTCCAGACTCGCATGAGGCACCCCTGAAGTGAAATTAAATCCTGAATAAGATCTAGGATCCAAAGGTGGAGCCAGAAGGTGAGACCAAAGGAAGGGAAACCATACCTGGCCAGGCTAGAATGAGGCAATGAGGATCATTTTGCTCCCCAGTCGACGAGCTTTCTGCAAGAAACTTGGAATGAAAGGTACTGGCGGGTAAGCATACAGAAGACCAGGAGGCCAAGCATGAACTAGAGCAACTCTGGGCCACTCCCCCTGGCAGGGGGTTCAGAGTGAAAAACTTGCTGCACTTTGTGTTGGAAGGAGATGAGAAGAGATCGCAGCAAGGGTAACCCCACTCACTGAAGATCTGTTCCATTACTGAGAGATTCAGAAACCACTTGTAAGGCATTAGAATGGTCCGACAGCCTGTCCACTAGAATGTTGGACCATCCCAGAATGTACATTGCGATGAGAAAGCGACCGGTCAAGATCGCCCATTCCCACACTCTCATGGCCTAGCGACAAAGGGGGTAAGATCTGGTCCCTCCCTCTTTGTTGATATACCAGACCACTGACATGTCTGACTGAATAGCAATTGTCCCCAGAGGAAGAAAGGCATGAAAGGCCTGCAACGCTAGGACTGCCCTCATCTCGAAGACATTTATGTACAAGCTGGTCTCATGGGGGACCACAGGCCTTGGACTGTCCTGCCTGAACAATACCACCCCTACCTGAGTTTGGAGGCATCCGTGGTCACTGTGGTTTGGGCCAGGGCTGGAACAAAGGGTCGTCCCTCCAAAATGTCCGGAGAGCTCATCCACCATATGAGGGATGACCGACAGACTCGACTGAGTTGAACAGGATATGTCAATGGCAGTTCCAACAGGGACCATTGAACTGCTAGAGTCCACTGTAGAATCCTCATGTATAACCGAGCACACGAGAGAAGAGTTATGGTTGCCGCCATCGAGCCTAGGGCCCTTAACACCAATTCCGCCTTTGGAAGAGGAGAACAGTAGATCAGGGAGACATACATCCTCAGGTTTTGAACTCTCTCCAAGGTCAGGAATATTTTGCACTGCAGAGTATCTATCCTGGCACCAATGTAGTCTATCACTTGCACAGGATCTAGGAGAGACTTGGGCGTATTGATTGTAATCCCCAAACGCAGTGCCAGTGTCAGGAAATAATCCCTGGTTTGGGAAAGTAGACGCCTGGTGGGAGCAGTGAGTAGCCAATCGTCCATGTATGGATAGACCTGAATCCCCTGAAGCCTCAGGTGAGCCGCTAAGACAGTCATCACTTTGGTAAACACCCCGGGGGGGGGGTTGTGGTGAGACCAAAGGGTAGGGCACAAAATTGGTAATTACCGACTCCTAGCCAGAAGCGGAGCAACTTCCTTGAGCTTCTGTGCATTTTTATGCGATAGTAAGCATCCTGGACGTCTAACGAGAACATCCAGTCACTCTCTTGCAGGTACTGGTGCTGGACTGTAATGTGACCATCCAGAACTTCTCTTTGGCAACTGACAGGTTCAGGGTAGAGAGATCCAGAATGGGCCTCAAGTCCCCTGTTTTCTTTGGCATCAAAAAGAACCTGGAGTAGAAGCCCAATCTGGGGAGATGGTTTAGATGGCTTGTTTTACTAGCAGCTTGGAAATTTCCTGTGCTGCTGCCTCCTTTTGCATGGGTGGTATGTCTGGGAGGTGTCTGGGAGATATGGGGGAACCCACAAAGGTGATGTATCCTCTGGATATGATTTGAGGCACCCAGCGGCCCATTATGGACTCCCACACCGCCGGATGCATGGACAATCGTCCGCCGACTGCATCCAGAGTAGAGCAGTCAGGCAACCCCTCAGGTTGCTGCCCGGGTGTGTCCGAGAAAGTTTCTTGAGACCCAAAGTTCCATGGACCCCCTCTGCCTCTGGGCCAGCATCCATTCTGTCCCCCTCTGCGGGAAGAAGAGCCCAGAGTGTCCCAGGAATACTGTGACTTCCGGAACCACATCTTCTTTTGCCCTCTCTGGTTCCGAGAAAAAGACTTTTGAGGGTTAGAGAAGCGGATCCTGATGGCAGACAGTGTCTTCCTGTCCTTTTCACTCTGGACTAATGTCTCCTTGACGGTCTTACCGAAGAGTGTAGAGCTGTCATAAGGGGCATTGGCAAATGACACCTTGAAGGGTTCAGAAAATTGACATAACCTGAGCCAGGCGTTACACCTCTTGGACACGCCGGACCCAGCCTCCCTAGTCGCTCCTTCCGTAGCATGGGAGAGGAGTCACATGGACATGTTAGATACTGCTTTTAAAGTGGCCATCCTCATGGAGAACAAAGCCTTGTCCTCCTGTGACATGGACTTGGGGGGAGACTCCTCCAGCTTCTTTACTAGGTTGCGTTGGAGTCTAGTGACATGGGCCAAATAATTCAGCACCCTGATCGAAAAGGTAGCTGAAGCGTACACCCGCTTTTCTAGGTGATCCATTATCCGTGACTCTCGGTCCGGAGGATGGACCAAGGAACTCTCCTGAGCAAGTTTCTTCTTAGTGGCTGCTACCACCACGGTGTCCATGGGGGAGTCCTTATTCCAAGATGGCCTATCAATGGGGGGCTTAGGAGTTTATCGGGTTGCTTTGGGATAGGCTCCATGGTGTCTGGATCCTTATATGCCCACGAGGTGACCAAATCCACCAAAGGATCCACGGGAGGGGACACCCAGGAAGTAGACATGCCCATGCCGACAGCCTCCAGGAGCAGTGTCTCATCATAAGGTTTGGGGGCAGACCAACCTCCCCGCTGGAGCAAGATCTCCATGATGTTTCCAAAGGAGACATCCTTGGGAGGTGACCTTGGGGAACCCTCTCCATCATCTAAGTCCGTGTCTTCAGTGAGGGACTCAGGGGAGTAGTGCCTCCTCTTGCATGTATGCTTGCGAGGCACATCTCTAATGGGGCTCTCCAGGGGGCGCTTGCAAGCCATATGTTCCTCGGGGGAACCATCTCGGGCTCTTCGAGCACAGGCTGTCCCTCTGGTAAGACTATGGGGACCACAGACAGAGCTGAGGGGGTCTGGGAGGAGTTCGAGGGGGCGGTCAGGGGTCTCTGACGGAGAGAACCCTTTCTACCACATCGAATGCTGAAGGAGCTCGAACCTCTTGGGAAACCAATAAGGTCCGTCTCCCCGGGTCCGACATGAGAATTGGAGCCGGGCTCAAGGTGAACGGAGCTCAGAGGGAGGGAACCTGGCCCAACAAATCGGAACAGAAGAAAATGGTTCCAACTCCCTCGGATCCCACATCCAACTCCAGCTCCGAGAGCGGCTCAGATCCGAAATGCTTCAGGCAGCTGTCGGCGTCGAGGAAGCAGGTACCATTGGCGCCGACACCCTGACTAAAGCCAACCTTGGATCAGAGTACTCAGAAGCCGAAGGTCGGATCTGAGAAATGGATTGAAAGAAAGGAAGGGAGCTCCTCCCTCCAGAGGGGGAGGGGCTGGCAAGACCCCCATCTGGATCTGTGCACACAAAACACCTCATCATCTTATCCAGATCCGACAAGGAGTGGGTTGACTGTGACGAGGCCACAGACTCTGACCTGGCGGGTCAGGGCACCGAGGCCAGAGAGGCTGGACGCATCTCCTCCAGTTCAGAGGAGAACCTCGGAGATTGGAGCCGAGGGGAATCACGGGTCCGTCTTGTCTTACTTGGAGAAGCAAGGTCCGGGGACCTCTTCCTCTTTTCCCTCGTCTTCGACTCTCGCTCCCTTTCTCTAACTCTCTTCTGCTCCGCTACCACAGGCTTTGGTACAAGAAGTTGAGTCCCAGCCTGGGAGGGAGAATGTGACCGAAGCAGAGGAAAGAGATTCGGAAGGGGAAGAAGACCTTTGAGGGCCAACTTGGCCTTCCTATCCTTTAGGGCACGAGGGTTGAAGCCCACACAAATACTACACTCCACACTCAGGTGGGCCACACCCAAGCACAAGAAGTAAACTACATCAGATCAACAGTTAACATCTATTTACCCACACCAGACAGAGGTAAAATACTGTATTTGAGTTTGCTATTTCATAAGCTTTTAGATGAAACCTTTTAAAGCCTTGTAAATAGCATGGTTTTGTAATTATTGATATAAATATGATCAAGCAATATTTGATGGCTACAGGTGTCAGTAGGAGTTAACTGCAGATGCACCTGGAGGCACCACTCAGATGTAATGAGTTAAGATATGCTGGTCCCTGTACAGAAGTTTTTTTAGATGATATATGTATTTTTTCTGTCAATATGTAAAGAGTTCATGGACTATATGGAAAGTACAACGCAATCTTTGAAATTTACCCACAATACTTCTTGTGAGAAAATTAATTACTTGGATGTGACTATTCATAAAACTTGACATAGGCTTTAAATCAACAGTTTATAGAAAGGAAACCTTTTCCAACTCTTATTTGGACTACAAAAGTGCTCATCCCATATATCAAAAAAAGTACAACTAAGGGGCAGTATATTCGAGTTTGTAGGATGACTACCAATGAAGAAGACTAACACAGAATAAGATGCATTAGAAAATGTATTTTTAAAAAGAGGTTATCCTTTAAATTTAATACATGAAGTCAGGACTAAGGTTAAGTGTCAAAGGAGTGGATTTTTCCTACTTTTAGGTAAAAAGGTGCTGCAGTTAAACCCTGATATGACTGGGTTAAAGGAAAACATGTTTGATCGGGCCTTTGTTATGGAATTTAATGGGGAGACACATTTGGTAAGAGAGTTTATTAAAAGAGAATGGAAAAAAAATACTGAATTAACTGAGCTGACCATTTTAAGGCAAGAGCCATTAAAAATTATATACAAGAAAAGCCAGAATATGAAGGAGTAATAGTAACGCAATAGTGGTCTCGATATTAGAGGAAACATGAAAAGGAAGGGCACATACAAATGTGAGGCATGTTCTCAATGCCCTCCATGTAGTAAACTGTGAAAAGGTGTTTATCAGTAGTAGAAGTAAAGATATATTAGGAAAAACATTTAACAATTGTAATACTTCAGGGGTGATATATTTGGCTATCTGTGACCTATGCAAGGCATTCTATATTGGCAAAACGGAGTGTAAATTAAGAAGATGCTTTTACAAACACTATTATGACATCAGGAAACAGAATGAAAAAGTGCATTATACAAGCATACTAAGGCTTGTGTTGGGGCTAATTTTTCCTTTTTTTGTCAGAGAACACATACAACATCCGGATCAAATCAGATAAAAATGCACTATCCAAACATGTATTAAGTACATCGATAGAACATACTTTTAAATTTATGGTACTTCAGATCAATCAGCCAACCATTAGGAGGTGTGATGTCCAGAGTCGGACAGAACAGAATGAAACCAAATGGATTATTAAATTACGAGCCGATCGGGAGCCTGGGTTAAATGACAGAGTACCCATTCGACCTGTGTTAAAGGGAAGGAAGCTTAGAACCTAAAGTGCCACCATTATTTGTTGTTTTTATTGGTCAAATATGTTATGAAGTACTTTTTATTATGCACCCATAATGATTGTTTATATCAAGTGCATAATTTGTGCATATATACATATACATGAAATTAGGAAGGCACTTTATGTTTAAACATTTTGTAATATGTTTTTAATTGTTTTTTTACAGCAATAGCTTAGGCTACATTAGTATATCTGTATAAGCTGTCAATACATGTTAAAATTAGATGCTGTTTATTTAATGATTAGGAGGAAGTGATGACACCACTAATTAATTTATATACACTGGTTTTAAAACAATTGTTTTTTGGCCTGAAGAAGCCTTTGGGTGAAAGTGCTTGCCATGTTTTTGTACTATTAAAAGGACTTTTTTTATTGTTCTTGGATCATTCTTGGTGAAGTGAAAACCGCCTGTTTATGTGAACTGCCTTTTCGCATTACATCATACTTTTGTATGAAGTGCTTGTGTATTTAGCACAAACGATAGCGCAAGTCATTTCTGACTGTTTAGGATGTCTCGTTTATGAGGAGCATATTGCCCTGCCATTATCCTCTCCTGTGTTTTATTTTAGTTATTATATAATCTAGTTTGTATGGAAGGACTCTGTGTTTGATGCAATTTTTACTATGAGACGCACAGTTTTTGTTCAGGTGGTATTTTTGATAGGTGACTGATTTGAACATGACTAAAAATTTGGCGTATTTGTTAATTTGACCACTTGATGGAGCTTTTACAACTTCTCAAAGCTGTTGGCGAAGGCTCTCATAAGGTTTATTTAAAAATACTTTAAAACTATTTATTCTATTTGGATTCTATATGAACATATAGGAGCATGATAAAATTTATACAAATGAACTGTATACATGTTTTTTAATAAATATTTTGCTGTATTTATATTTCTGCACTATTGCATTTATAAGGTTCTTGAACAAAGTTTTTAATTGCTCAATTAACATATTGATTGAAAGTTTTTATTGGTTCGGTAACACGTGTTTTAGGTATATATGTTAATATCTGTTTTAGTGTGTCTGATGAAGTCTAGCAAAGGACGACGAAAACACTGTGTTGGAGAGTTTATGTGAATTAGAGACTCGTTTTGTATTTGTCAGCTGTCGTTTGGCTGCTCTACTTGGCTGTGCCGGTTTTTGGACATTACATAGTTACGGAGTCTAGTACTTTAAGAACTTGTGGTCTAAAAAATGAGTGTCCTTTTTCTTGACTATGAACATACATTTTTCTAAGCCATGGAGATAATTAAGGCTCAGAAATTAAAACATATGAACATGGGACAAACTAATAAGAAATTAAACACTTGGAAAAACAAACAGCATATAGTAAAAAAAAAAAAAAAAAAAAGAATTCTAACAGTTGTATCTTGGCATGTGTCAGAAACCAGACTAAATATTTGACACCTGACATTCTCTCTGTGAAATAGCAGCTAAATTCTGGTTTACAATCCTTAAAACAATGACACTAACGTATTTTTGAATTGTTACACTCAGTGCAGCATAACAGGAAATAACAGAATTATGTACACATGAAATACATCCCTTTTACCAGGTGATGCAAAATTTGTTTTGATAAGGAAACACATTCAGGTTCATAGGGGTTGACTAGGCTAACTACCACAAAGGCCTTTTTAATTCTAGCCATACATCCTAAACCTCTGACAAGTTCTGGTACCCTTGATGAGTGTAAGCAGGTGCTTCAGAGATGAAACATTTACAGGCTGCCTGTGTCCATTAGAGAGACAGGTGCCAAACTAGGGATGAACGTCCAGTTCCCCATCCAATTGTCCAAGTTGCTTATGAGTTTCAGCTAGGAAGGAAATCTGCTTCACATGGATGGAAAGTCTGTTGCAAAGAAAGAATAGTTACTGTGATACATACCTGTCCTTTCCAGGAGGTCCCATTTATATCACAGGTAAGGTTTAAACCTTTAGAATGGGTAATTCTGGTGCTGTTTCTTTTGCGGATATGCAAGAGATCTGGAGTGGGGTCTGACAGTGCCTTGTATACCAGACATACATCTCCCCTCAACAGCCTATAGGATACAGTATACAAGGATTGGGCCTTAAGGTGGACTGCAAAGGACATGTTACTTAGTCCTGTATTCTTTTAATGATGAACCTCTGTGGACATTCCAATTGTTGGATATGCCTGGTTAGGTACATACACCAAAGGGGGAACTGTACTCAGTAACAGGGTGGGAGGATGACATAATGGTTAAGGTGTTTACCTTACAAACACAAGGTGCAGGGTTTGAGTCTCATGTGGGGTAACTGGCTAGTCTTACCGTCAAGGGCAGTTAGCTTAGTACTAATATATGAACAGGTCTAATGAATGCCGAATACAGTGGGATAATGACTCACTTCTATTGTTTATAAGTTGCATAGCATAAAATGATTTCCTCACAGCAGCCACATCATGGTCAAAGAAAAGATTACTGTCTGTGTGTGACCCCAAGTCCCTGACTAATTATCACCTTAGGGGTGTGTTGTCAATATGATAGTTACCAGAGGTAGATGACCTCCTAAAGGATTTCTTGGCACTTAGTTTTAATTTATGGCTCTGACACCAGTTGTCATTCGTGTCGGTGGGGGATTCAATGACAGCTCTTAATCTGCAAATTTAGTCATACAGAGGCTGAGGACATTGGCCTTGACTTCAGAGAAGTAAATACCAAAAAAAAGCAGTCCCAGGAGCAATTAATGAGGGACTCAGTCTGTGACTGGTCTCTTTGTACAGGTGGACTACCCAATTCTAACTTCATGGGTCTTACCTGCGAGTCAGCTGGCTACCTACAGGGTGACAAGGGTTTGTAGTTAACCTCTTGAGTTTGTCAACAATCCTGAATTGGGGTATTGTGTCAAATGCCAGGTCAATGTAGGCAGTGTGAACCATTTTCCCTTATCCATTGCTTTGGTGACCTTCTCAAAGATGTCCAACCAGGTTGACTAGCCATGACATGCCCTTGACTAAACCAAACTGAGTTGGGTCCAGTGACTGGAGGATTCCTATGTCATTATTGAGCATTTCCATGATAATCCTTTCCATGGTTTTGCATACGGGACTACTGAAACTTACTGGTCTGTAGTTTCCAGGGTCTGCAGATGTCCCACCTTAGTGCAGAGGTATGACTGTTGCTTGTTCTCCATTTAAGAGGCACAAAGCCTGTTTGGAGACTACAGTTAAATAGCAATTCCAGAGGGCCTAATACGTCATATTTAATGCTATTTAGAAGGCATCCTGGGATACTGTCTGGGCCAACTGATGCAGGGTTCTTGGCCTTAAAGACAGCATTAAGGACATGTTCCTTAGTGATAGCGGGGGGCTTACATTTGAGGGCATTTCCTGAGGGAAGGCTGAAAGGGAGACGGGGAAAAGGCCGAGATAGAGAGGGGTAAAGTTGGAGTGGAATTGATCAGCCAATAGGGTTGCTACATCTTCTGGCTCAGAATACGTGGCTTCATTAATAATGAGCTCTGTGCATAATTAAGTACTTCCTTTGAAGTTACAGAAACAGCTAAAAAATGTCTTGTGGTCATCCTTTGCCTGGGAAGCCAAATTTATCTCAAATTTGGCTTTGGTAGACTATTTCTCCTCTGAGTTGTTTGCTTAATTTGATGAGAGCTTTTATCTTGCTGGGTGCTGCATCACAATTTTTGTCATGATTTTCTTCCTTCTGCTACACAACCTATTGATGTTGCGATTCCACCAGGATGGCTCTGAGTTAATTCTGCACTTTTTCCTGGTGGGTACAGCTGTCTATGCAGCTATTAAAATTCTTCTATAGGGTTTCTGTGAACAGTTCCACACACAGTAGGCAGTAGTGTTCTCAGGTTTATGGGGGCTTGAAATTTTCCCAGATTATCACTTAATAGCAGGAAGTTAGCCTTAGAGTAGTTCCTGAATATTCCAGGGTTAGCTGGGGTTCCAGGTTTAATTTTATTTCAGGAGAGACCAATCTGTGGTCTGGCCTTACCAGAGAAGACATTACACTAGGGGATGTGCAGCACTCTCCTATATTAGTGAGGACCAGCTCCAGTATGTTTGCAACCTTAGTCGGTGTACTGACAATCTGTTCCAGGGAGTTTGTGTTTACAAAATCCAGGAATCTCTGACACTGTACATTTGGTGTTGTATGATTCCCAGTTAATACTGGGGCAATTACAGTCACCCATGAATAGGATCACAGGAAGTTACTAGGCTACTGGCCATAGGCCCATAAAAGCCCAGCCCAAGTTCTACCCTTAGTTCGACGATCAGCACCTACTGCTCTTGTCCAAGAGGGACAAAGGTGGAACCCCCAGGGTGAATTTAAGGTTACCCATACAATCGTCCAGATTGTGATTGAAGAGGGCCAATGAGATGCTCTGTTTGACATGAACTGGGACTCTGTTCCAAATGTGTGGTAACCTCTGGGAGACAAATCTGCCCCTCCTGCAGGTTCTATTAATGTCACATACCAGGTTAAGGTAAGAGCAAGTAACCAATGTACCATTTGACTTGCAGATTATGCAGCATTTCCAATAAATCAGGGTCAGAGATTGCATTTTATGCAAGGCAGAGATCACATCTGAGTAGTCTGTATGAAACAGAATAAGTGACAGTGATTTTAGACTATTCACAAACCTTTGTGGTTTCTCCACTTGCTGCAGATGCTTGGAAAGATAAATACCAAAAGGGGAGCTGTAGTCAACTATTGGCCTGATGAGGGAAGAGTACAGAGAGGTTATAACTTTTTCTGGAGGCAATTTGAGATGAGCAATATAGAATGCCCTTCTTACCACTCTGGAGACTTAAGTGATCAAAGGCAAGGTTGCTGTCAACCTGTGTGCCCAGGCCTCTTACCACTGAGTGCATACTTAGGGTGTTGCTATTGATGTGAACATCGCTCTCACCAAAAGGGATGAAAATACTTTTTTTTGCATCAGGTTTACGGCCATGACTTTAGCTCCAATCATTTGTTTCCGTAAGACCCTCTTGTAGGATGTTGACATCACATGGAGATTATATGCCCACTCCCAGTTTGCAGTCATCAGCAAACTGTCAGCCACAGACCTTCAGTTTTCCCTTGTACTTTGGAGAAATAGATTCCAAACAGTAGAGGTCCCAGGACTGATCCCTGTGGAATCCAACTGGTTACAAGTCTGCTGTTGCAGGAGTATTCCCTTATTTTTGACTGTTTTCTATCAGTGATCCAGTTAGTGACCCATCTAACAATATAAGGGCGGATACCTGAGTGGGGGATAGTGTTAAAAGCCTTGGCTAAGTCTAGGTAGGCTGTATGCACAGATGTCCCCTCGTCCAGGGCCTTGGTGACAGTCTCGAAGTCCACCAGGTTTAACAGGCATGATCTCCTTTTGACAAATCTAAAATGAGTAGGGTCAAGTGTTTGCGGAGATATCTTTCTTGAGAAGGTCCATGACGATTCGCTCCATGGCCTTGCAGATGAGGCTGGTCAGGCTAATAGGTCTATAGTTCCTGGGGTTAGTGGAATCACCACCTTTGTGCAAGGGAATAACTGTGGCTGTTTTCCATTCAGCTGGGACAAAGCCGGTGCTTAGACTATGACTGAAAAAAGTAGTCAATGGTGTCGTTAATTCTTTTTGGAGCCCATGCTGAACGCAGCCTGGGATGTTATCAGGTCCCACAGATGCTGTGTTTTTTGGCCTTACAGATGGCGTTTATGACCTGCTCTTTATGGTATGCTCAACATGACACTGGGCTGGATGGTGAGTGTTTCCAGTAAGTTTAAATGCATGGTATGGATTTCCTGGGTCAAAGAGGGGGACCTGTAGCTTGCAAGGAAGTGGTACTGGATTTTGCCTATGGTGATTTGAACTTGGAGAAGCTCAGGTGCATTGCCTGGTATATTTATTTTTGAAGGGGAAAATGTTCTACAACTGACTATTATTTTCTAACACGCAATGTAGAACCTCCTCTACAAGTTAATTTTGTATACATTTTAACTTAAGGAATATACTGCAGTTCGGAAACAGGTTAATACTGACTTTCTATGACAACAGGACTGCTTTTGCAGTCAAAGAAAATACTACTCTAAGATGAAAAAGAAGGAACATATTTGAACTGAAAGGGGTACAACTTGTGCTGGAGTCTGTTGAGTAACAGACAGGAATCAAAGTAAGAGTGACCCCGTAAAAAGATGCTTTGGAATTTTTATGAAAATGAACCAGCAAGACCTGAGCTTCAGACAAATGTTAAAACTCAAAGAATATTTCATATCTCACTTCTTTTAAATATACAATACTGAGTATACAGACACATAGTCCACAGTATACAGTGTGTGTATACATAAACATACATATCTCACACACACAAACTGCAGTGAGTAAGTAGAGAAACAGCTCATAATAAACATTAGACAAGGGGAAAAAAAGCACCACCATATGTAAAATGATTTAGACAGAAATAGTCTAACACATCAAAAAGTCAGGCTTTAGCAATCAGAATGACCATCTCACTAAATACATATTTTTAGTGCAGTACACAATCAAGTAGAATTAAGTAATCAGAAACAGTAAGTAAATCGGAAGTGGTGTACAAATTGAATTTACCTTTTTTACTTGCAATTTGAGTGCGTCATACCATATTTACGTCTCCACTAGCCATAACAGCTAATAATCAGTTTACTTATGTACTCTGTTTAATAAATCTTACTCTACCTTGTTAACTAGCATGATTGAGTCCTTATCACTTGCGATGGCCATAGGACACAAATCTTTTATATGTTTCAGGACCAAAACTTGCGACTTCCCAAAGGCAAGTGCCAGTATACCAGATCAAAATACCTAAATTCTGCTTGCGATATAAACAGGACATGTTGGAGAGAGAGATACATTTCTCAAAGAATTTCCATTATCTGGAACAGGCTCCTCTCCATCCATGGGAAGTAGAGTTCCTTCCCTAACCTTACTTAAGTGCAACTTGGACCAATGGACGAGTAAATGGAAAATCACTCCAGGTCTGGTACTCATGTCTGTGATGGAGAGAGGTAGTCAAGTAAAGCACCCCCTACATTAATCAAATTTGTCAGTCACATTTTGTTTGCACAGCTAGGCTTATAAAGGCCCTAGTGGTTGTTAACTAGTATATACCTTTGAACCTATTAATTGTCAAAAAAAATCAGAGAGCAGGCACAACTGTGTTCAAATGTAATTGTGTGCGCTGGTAGGAGGTGCATGCACCTCCAAAACAATAGCTGGAAAGAAAACAGCCAAGGTGAAGGTAACAAAGGGAATATCAAAACTGTAAACGCACTAAGTAGGGCTCAAAATGTCAGCGCAGCAGTATCCTGTGGTGTCTGAATCTAGCGTTAAAGCTACTATGGAAATGAAGCTGAAAGTACAGTTGTGTACACTTACCATAAATGTAGATGTTAAAGTGTATTGACTGTTGCAGTCATCACATATGGATTATCTGCCTGCAGGTAGGCCTCAGTCGGCCTGAATACCAGAGTCTTGGGATTTCTGCTTCAGATGCTGTCACCTCTTCCATGATGTCAGGTCGGCAGGGGTATAAAACAGGCAGCCAACTGCATTACACCAGTTCTTCTTGCCCCAGATGTCAGGAGCCCCCAAAATTGGAAACAATTACATGGGTGTGGAACACCTCCAGTAAAAAGTAAATACCATAGCCATAAAATATGGCCAAAAAGAGTAAGGGTAGAAAGCATAGAGAAGTCAGGGGGCTGGAGGGAATGTAACCAGGACTGCAACAGTGAATACACTCGAACATCTACATTTATGGTAAGTGTACACAACTGTACTATGTTCTTCGTGTTTCACTGTTGCAGTCATCACATTTGGGTAGATTCCCAAATCTGAGGAAGGGTGGAGGCAGTCAAGATGTATTAGGGCTGGCTAGCAGGCCTTGTAAGACTGCTGTGGCAAATCCAGCTCTGGATTTAGAAAAGACGGGCAAGTGGTAATGCTTGGTGAAGGTGTGTACAGAACTCCAGATTGCAGCTTCCAGGATGTCCCTGGTAGTGACTCCCCTGAAAAATGCTGTAGAAGTTGAGGTAGCCCTAGTGGAATGAGTTTTGATACCCTCTGGGATAGGTTTTCCATGCTGTTTGTAGCTGAAATGGATGCAGTGTGCTATCCATTTGGAAACGGTTTGCTTTGAAATGGCCTTGCCTTCTGCCCCTGTAGCAAAGCTGACTAGCGGCTGGTCAGTTTTTCTGAAACGTTTAGTCCTGTCAAGGTAGAACCTGAGCTGTCTGTGCACGTCCAAGGAATGCAGGATCCTTTCCCCTTTATAATGAGGATTATGAAAAAAGGTTGGTAAATGGATGGACTGGTTTAAAGCCACACTGGATACCACCTTGGGCATAAATGACGGGTTAGTCCTGAGGGAAACCCTGTCCGCATGGAAGATAATGAAGGGTTCCACAGCCATAAGAGCCTGTAACACGGACACTCTTCTTGCTGAAGTGATGGCTAGAAGTAAGGCTGTTTTCCAAGAGAGGAATGTTAACTCTACTGTAGCAGCAGGCTCAAAAGGGGGAGTGGGAGGTTTCCTCGGGGGTCTTAAATTGTTAGCTCCTCTCCGGAACGGTTTGATCAGAGGGTGATAGAAGAGGGGTGGCGCAGTACTGTAATGAGCAGAGATGGCAGAGGCATGAATCTTAATTGATAAGGATAGGCCTTTGTGGAGCAACTCCACTAGATAACCTAGGATTAGAGGTAAGGTGGGCAAGGTTGTGTCCTTACCTTGAGACTGGCTCCAAGAACAGTATCCTTTCCACTTTTCTGAATAGGGTTTCCTAGTACTACATATCCTGCCCTCAAGGATGACATGCAGCACCTGTTTGCTGAGGGTTGCTGGTGATGTATTTAGGGAATAAGCCAGGCTGCAAGGTTCAGGGTTTGCAGATGGGAATGCAAAATCTGTCCCTCCTGCTGGGACAGCAGAGAGGGAGTCTGATGTAGGTGCCAGAGTGGCACTGTTGTCAGACTGCATAGGAATGGGAACCAGTACTGGCATGGCCAGACTGGACCAATAAGGATTGTCCTTGGCCTGTTCTGCTCGATCTCGAGTAGTACTTTCGAGAGGAGGGGCCGAGGGGGAAAGGCATAGATTGAGATGTTTTCCCATGTAAAGGATAGACTCCCCATGCTAGGCTGTGGGGAGTTCTGGTGCAAAATTTGCTCAATTGATGTTTTTGGGGGGGAAGCAGAGAGGTCCACCTCTGGTGTCTCCCACCTGTGGATTAGAAGTCTGAATGAGTTGGGATCCAGTTTCCACTCATGTGGGTCCAGCAGAGTTCTGCTTAAGTCGTCTGCCAGTGAATTTTGTTTGTCTGGCAGGAATTGAGCTTGCAGGTGCACTTGATTGCTCAAGGCTGTGTTCCACATGGCTAACCTGCAGAGTGGGTAGGAATGAGTTCCTCCCCCGCTTATGTACCACATAACTGTGGTGTTTTCGGTCTTTATCGAGTTGTCATGGAAGGATAAGGTATTTGAAGGCTGTCAGTGTATTCTGTACAGCTAATATTTCTTTTTGAATGATATGCAGGTGACTTTGTCCTGGGCTCCATTTGCCTTGAATGCATTTGCCCGCCATGTGAGCCCCTCATGCATATTCTGATGCGTCTGTTGTCAGTGTTTGGATGGTAAGGGGTTGAGTGAAAGGGAGGCCCTTGTTGTGGTTGCAAGCGTCTGCCCACCAAAGGAACGCTGTCCTTAGGCAAGGAATGATAGAAATCACTGTTTCCAGGTCCTGATAATATTAACAGAGACTTTTAAAATATCTTTGAAGTTTCCTCATATGCAGTCTTGCATATGGAATTAGGAGAATGCATGAGGCCATGAACCCTAGGGCTTGCAGTATTTTTCTTGCAGATAGGAGGGTTTTGGTGGCCAGTAGTTTGAAGTAATCGGTCAAATGAACCTGCTTTTTTGGTGTGAGGAATGCCACCTGGGCAGTCATGTTCAAGCTTGCTCCCGGGAATACAATCTTCTGGCTGGATACCGGCTGTGATTTCTTTTCGTTGATGGTATACCCTAAAGAAGTTAGGAGTCTCTTTACAAACATCAGGTGCTGAAGAAGCAATTCCTGACTGTCCGCCTGAATCAGACAATCGTCCAAGTATGGGAAAATTTGAATATTTCTCTGCCTGTAATACACAATGGCTGGAGCCAGGCACTTTGTGAATACCCTGGGCGCAGTAGATAAGCCAAAGGGAAGTGCACAGAGCCTGCCGGGAGACGTAGATATTTCCTGCAAATTTCCCTTATGGGGATATATGCAGATAAGCTTCTTTTAAGTCTAGGGTAACTCTAGCCAGGAGTCCTTGTTTAGCATAGGAAGCAGCTGCTGGAGTGTAAGCATTTTGAATTTTGGTACCACCAGGAAGGTGCTGAGAATTGACAGATCCAGGATAGGGTGCCAAGAGTTCTTTTTTTCTGGGCACAAGGAACAGTCTGAAGTAGAAACCCTGTCCCCTTTGCTCTGTTGGAACAGGTTGAATAGCCCTGATATACTGAGGAGAGAAAGTACTTGCTTTTGGGTCTCTGCCCACTGGTTTGGAGGAAGGTCTGGCAATCCGCTTGGGGTTGGCAGTGAGTGGAAGTAGAATCTGTAGCCCTGGGATACAATGTTTAAGACCCAGCTGTCCTGGGTAATGTGCTCACAGTTTTTTGCATGCAGGATGAGTTTTCCTCCTAGGGGTGCAAGTACTTGGGCATGGTTGGGAAGGATGAAAGGCAAGTCATTGTGAACTTTTCCCATATGGAGTGGCTTACCACTCCCTGTTTTTGGGGTGGGAGCACTCTATTGTTTAGATCTGTGCATACCCTGAGACTGTAGCCTTTGTGGTCTGTTGCCCCTGGATTTGGGCTGAGAAGGTCTGGGAGGGACTGGGAAGGACCTGTTTTTAGAAGGCCAATGCCTACTGAATCTAGGTGGCTGTACCTGGAAGAAATAACAGTTTGCATAGATTTAGCTTTTTTTCTCCCCCAAGAACTTCTGCTTTTGTGCCACACAAACATTCATGGTTTAATGGAGCAACTAGTAATTTTACTTTGACATGGTCTGGCAAGATTTGTTCCTTCTGCCAAGCATGCCTTTTCTGTATAGACCCAGTGACAGCAGCCCTGCAAGATGCTTCTAAGGCATCAAAACCACACTGCAAAGTGTGTTTACCAACTTGGTTTGCAGAATGCATCAACTCTTGTAAATCTTTATTTTCTGCACAATCAGCAATCAACATTTTTTGCTTAGTTCTATGACATGCTGCTGGTACTTCAAAATGTGAAACTGGCAATTTAAAGCCCTAATGGCAAGAGTTGCAGAGGTATAAACCTTCTTACCTCATCTGTCTAAAGCCCTAGAATCCCTGTCCGAAGGGGTAGGGTTTTTGGCTGAAGTAGCCTTAATACCTTTAGGTCCCTGGGAAATTGTCTCTGGATCTGCAGTGGGATTTTTAAAGAGAAATTTGTGAATCAGGTACTCTATAGTACCTGTAAGGCTTTCTAGGCGCTGGTGGTAAAGTATCAGGGGTAAGACTGGGTTCCATAAAGACATCATCTACAATATCCAGGACAATGGGTATAGCTAGAGGCCTGTGCTGAGGCAAGTCTAAAAATTCTCAGTCTATTTTTGGACTGTGGGTAGTCCTGGCATTCCCAATGGAAATGCTCTCTTAGGGTATGCAAGGTTTCACAGAAAGAAAAGTCCTCTGGAGGGGAGGCGGCGGGAATGGAATCCTCTGCATCAGGATCCTCATAGGTAGATAAGGGTATGTCCTCGTAATCAGAGGGGTCACAGTCATCGGACTCATGGTCTGAAGAATCAGAAGGGAAATCAATTCTTTGTCTTTTAGAGGGGGAAGGCTGGCTTCCCCTAATTAAAGTAATAAGGTCTTCAGCCATTCTAAGCATTTGTTTCTGTGGCATGGGAGCTTGAGAATGGGCTTTGGTCGTCTGTTTCCTAGGCTTAGTGCAAACTCTGTGCCTGAGAAACTCTGTAGTTTTAGTCAGAAATGAAGTAGTCTGTTTAATGCGAACATCGGAATGTCTGAATACACCCTCAGAATCCGGTGCCTGCACAGCGGCTCTGGACCAATCCAAGGTAGAGACATCTGCACGTTCCATAACCGGAATAGCATCTCGCGGCATACCGGACTCCAAATGGGTCTCAGTAGAGGCCTGTGAATCTGAAGAAGCGGTATTGGGGGCTGCGAGGGCGACTCACGGAGTACCGGCGGACTGGAGACAAGCTTAATGGAAGCGTTGTCTGCAGTTTTGGACCTATGTGGTCTGTCTCTGTCTTTATCCTTACGTTTTTTCGGAAGATCAGTAGTCGGATGGCTTAAGGACGCCATTTCGGAATACAGAGAACGACAGCGAAAGAATTTAGTTATCAAGATAGCCAGACAACAAATAGTTTGGGCGTTGAACAAGGCACAAAAGTGAGGAAAGTTGTGGTTTGGGCCTAAGCAGGTGATGCAGTAAGAATAAAAATATCTCAGGTATTTGCTTTCTACAGGCAAGACAATTGTTAATTTTTTATGACATCGGTTAGAGCAAGAAAAAAGGGTCCCCAATGGGGTACTTACCTTTAGAAGACTTAAGTTTAAAACTTGAAAAATAAGTTATGTACTCACCATAACGTTCCATGCGAGTTGTTCTATCTCGTCTTCGTTCTTTACTGATGGGCTCGGAGCAGAACCATCGGCTCCGATATGGCCATTTGCAAAGCTTGAGGTTTACCAGTAGCTCGAGACCAAGCCCCTTATCCCATGATGCACTGCTAGAATTACCTCAAATCTTTGTTTTCTGCGTGCACTATAGCCACATAAGTGAACTTCCCTCCCAAGGAGAGGAAGAAGAATTGAGCAACCAGAACGAGACCAACCTCTAGGTCAACTATCAGCCAGGTGGGGGAAGGAGGGAGGGACATAAGAATGAAGGCGAGATGGAACAACTTACATGGAACGTTATGGTGAGTACATAACTTCTTTACTGATGGGTAGTGTGTCCCTAGCACCCTCAATCTCGGATGGCACACAGGAGTACATTCTTCAGGACCATAGACGCAAAAGAAACTATGTCCCTGGAGGCCTTAACTTTGTAATGAGTGATAAAGGTATGGGGTTTAGACCAAGTGGCTGCAGCACAAATGTTATCAAGAGGCAATTTGGCTTGGAATGCAGACGATGTAGAAACTGCTCTGGTTGAATGAGCTTTAATCTTGTGTAGTAACGGCATATTAGCAGCTGAATAAACAAAGGTGATACAATCGGATAGCCATTTAGAAAGTGTTGTTTTAGTCATTGGTCTACCCTTTCTGGCTTCAGAAAATGACAAAGCTGGTCTGATTTCCTAATATCTTTTGTTCTGTCCAAATAAAATCTGAACTGTCTGTGAACGTCAAGTTTATACAGCATATACTCCAATTTATTGGAATGGTTAGGGAAGAAGGCTGTTAACTCAATGACTTGGTTGATATTAGATTCTGAACAAACTCTGGGCAAAAAGGAGGGGTTTGTCCTAAGAGATACTCTATCGGCATGAAAAATCAAATAAAGAGGGCTGATGGATCAAGCTTGAGGTACTGACACTCTACGGGCAGAAGCAATAGCTCCCAGAAATATGGTTTTCCATGAAAAAAATTTGAGATCACAAGATGATGCTGGTTCAGACGGGGGAAGAATTATACAAGACAGCATAAAGTTTAGATTCTAAGGAGAATAAGGAGTTTTCACTGGACGCATCATGTGAAAGGTTCCTTATGAGAAAGGCCTTGGACAACTTGTGGGATATTATGTTTAGCCCGTCAGTTCCGAGAAGAAAGTTAGATATAGCAGCCAGCTGGACCCGATCTGTTGCGGCTGTCGCTCCTTTATTAAAGATCACAGTCAAGAAATCTAACATGGACATCAAGGGGGCTTGATAAGGATCAATGTTCTGCTTAGAAGCCCATATGGAAACTCTCTTCCACTTACTAAGATATAATTTTCTGGTGGACGGCTTATGGGAATACAAAAGGATCTGTTTTGTCTCATTGGAAAAGTTATGAAGCCTGGCTATGAGGAGAACTGGAGCAGCCAAGTTGTTAGCTTCAGTGACTGCAAGGAAGGATGGGGGTACCCCGACGGATGTGTCAGAAGGTCCGGAACTAGGTCCAGAATCCATGGATCCTCCAAGAGATGATGAAGAAGAAATTGGAACCAAATCTGCTGAGGCCAATGAAGGGCTATAAGAATGATAGTCCTTCCCAGAGATTTTGCTTTTTGTAGAAATCTGGGTATCAACGAGATAGGAGGAAATGCAGAGAGGAGACCCAGGGGCCAATTGTGTATTGAGTGCGTCTCTCGGGGGTTCTCCTGGTGGGGGAATCAGGGCAAAGTAGCTTCTGCATTTCGTGTTGATGTGACTGGCAAAAAGATCGCAGCAAGGCTGGCCTCATTTGCAGAAAATACTGTCCACAATCTCTTTCTTGAGGGACCACTCGTGCAGCAACAAGATTGCCCTGCTCAGTTTGTCTGCTATCACTTTGGATCTCCCTGGAATGTGCATTGCCAACAGAAAGCACTGGGAGGAAACAGCCCACTGCCAAACTCTGGCTTCTCAGCAGAGAGAGTAAGACTTGGTTCCGCCTTGCTTGTTCAAGTACCAGACTACTGACATTGTCTGTCTGAATTGCAATCGTTCCTAGAAGAAGAGAGTCCTGAAGTACTGCAATGCCAGAAATACTGCTCATCTCCAGAATACTGATATGCAGATGTGACTCTTGATCCGTCCATGTGCCTTGGGCAGTCTTTCCCTGAAAATGCCCCCCCCCCCCATCAGGGAAGCGACCGTGGTCACAGTGGCTATTGGAGGGGGTAGAACAAAGGGGCGCCCCTACGGTTACATGAAGAGACGTCAACCACCACCGGAGAGCTCTCTTGCAAGAGTTCGTAATTAAAAATGATTCATTGGAAGTTCCTGATAAGACCATTGAGTTAACAGCAGCCATTGAAGAATCCACATATGCATCCTTGCTAATGGTATGGCCAAGATCGCTGCAGCCATCAAACTCAACACTTTTAGAACCTCTGCGGCTGGTGCTCTGTCTTTCGATACCAATGAGCGGACATGCTGGAGAAGGACTCGATTGGTAGCTGTAGACTGGTGGTTGAAGTGTCTAACTCTGCCCCTATAAAAATGATATACTGCGATGGCGACAAGGCAGACTTTTCTGAGTTGACTGTAATGCCTAAGTGATTGCAGTGTGTCAGAGTGCATTCCCTTGCCTGAATCAGTTGATGCCTGGTGGTGGAGGTAAGTTGCCAATCATCTAGGTACGGAAACACCTGGAATCCTAGACGACTCGGGTGAGCAGTGACCACTGCCATGCATTTGGTGAACACTCTGGGGGCTGTAGTGAGACCAAAGGGCAGGGCTCGAAATTGATAAGGATTGGCTCCCAGCTGGAAAAGCAGTTGATCTCTGGATGGTCTGGCCATTTTTATGTGGTAGTACGCATCCTTGAGATCTATGGAGCACATCCAATTGAGTTTCCCTAAAAAAGGAAGTATAGACTGTAGCGTGACCATCCAGAACTTCTCTCTTCACAAATTGGTCGAGTCTGCTGAGGTCCAAAATGCGTCTCCAGTCCCCTGTTTTCTTTGGAACCAAAAAGAATTACTCAAGTTCCAGATCCTGTTTGGCCTGCTGGGACTGGCTGGATGACTTTCTAGCAAATTGTGGACCTCTATAGTTGCTTATTCCCTGTAACTGGGTGGAACATCTAGGATTCTCCTTGCGGGTGGAGAACGGTATGAAATACCCTCTGGAAATACCTTGTACCCAGCTTTTTGTTATATCTTGCCAGGCACCTGGGTAAGATAAGCGACCCCCGACTGCCTCCAGAGCAGGACAGTCAGGCCTCCTTTCAGGAGCACTTACAGGGTTGACCAGAGAAGTGATCATGGTCACCCTGGTGTTGCGGACCTCCTCTGCCATGAAGGCGGCGTCTTCCATTATTACCCCCCCATCCTCTGCCCCTAGAGGGGGATTCACCACGTGTGTCGTGAAAGGCTCCTTGGGCTTTTCAGAACCACATCTTTCCTCCCCTTTGGCCTTTGGAGTAAGGCCAAGTAGGGGTGGAAAAATAGACTGACGGCAGACTGCCTTTCTCCCCTGTTCACACCTGGTCAAAGTTTCCTTCACTTTAGGCCCAAAGAGATATGAGCCATCAAAAGGGGTGCTCACGAATGAAGACTTAAACGGCTCCGCAAAGGAACACAAGCAAATCCAAAAATGTCTTCCGAGAGGAATTCCTGTACCCGCTGCCCTACTCGCCCCATATACGAGACGCATGGACGAATTCGCAATGGAATTTAGGGTAGCAAGCTGGGCGGCAACTTTATAGGAAGCTTCTGCAGCTACAGTACCCTGAAGAGCATCTCCCAACTCCTTAAGGAGATCTCTTTTTTCAACCTAGTGAAATGGGTCAAACAATTCAGGGATCAGAGTGTAAAAGTCGCTGAACTAAACATGCGTTTTCCATATCTATCCATGGTCCTGGACTCTCTATTAGGAGGATGGATAGACAAGGACGTCTCAGACATTTCCTTTTTGGTGGCCGCCGCCACCAACATGGCATCAACAGGGACTCCTCTGGACAAAAAGGATTTATCTATGGGGGCAGAAATTAACTTGCTAGGCCTCTGGAGGGACAGGATCTATGGACTCTGGTGACTCCCACGCCCTCTGAGATACCAGCTGCATGAGCTCATCGAAGAGCGGAGACACCCATGAGGTGGAAGGTTGAGCCCCGAAAGCTTTCAGGCAAACTGAGGATCTCTAGCATCGCCGCAAAGGAGATATCCTCAGAGGGGGAATCGTGTGGACCCTTCAGACTCATCCAAGTCAGTGTCAGATGTCAAAGACTACTGTGGGGAGTCCAAGTGTCGTCTCTTGCACAATCTCTTCCTGGGGACGTCCTCAGTGGGAGCCTCTGGGGAGGTCTCAGAAGAGCAGGGGGTGCCCTGTGGGGCTACCTGAGGCTCAGGGTCTCTACACCTAGCTTGGACGATGGAAGCAGAAGCAGACATAGGCGCTTTGGTGGAAGAAGCCAGACCTGGTATCGAGGATGTCTTTGGGGACAAGGCTCTCCTCATTACTTCTAAGGCATCATGACTCTGATGAGTTGATGGACCCGAAAGAACCAAGCCCCTCACGCACCGAGGCCGTGGGCTCTGAGCCGGAGGTAGGAGCCGAGCTCATCAGAGTCGAAGCCCCAAGAGGGAGAGTTGGCACCGACAAGTTGGTGCGACTATTCTCTCCAGACCGGACAGGAGAGTGTTTGATCCTAGAATCGTCGGTTGGCGCCAAGGACGTCAGAGTAGATGGAACTGAGGACACCGGAGCAGGTCTCAGCTCCAAAGGCCCCATGATCAACAGGTCAGCCCCCTCCGGCTCCAAAGGTCCGGTACGGCTCGGAGGAGCAGTCAAATCCAGGGTAGTGGTCTTCTTTTCAGATGCTACGGTCGGAGCAGACAATTTAGCAAGGCCTGGTGCCCATAAGAAAGTACAGTTTTGTACCTACCATAAATGTAGATGTTAGAGTGCTAATACAGCTGCAGTCATAACAGATGGGTTTTCCTGCCGTCAGGCGGGTCCTCGGTCGGCCGAATTCCAAAGTCTAGGTCCGGCATCAGATGTCATCGCTTCTTCCCTGACGTTAGTACGACAGGGGTATAAAAGAACCAGCCGACGCCATTTTCTTCAGTTTTTCTTGCCCCAGATGTCAGGTGCCCCCAGAAGGAAGGCAATACATAAATTTATGTAATAATGCAATGCAATATAATCAAAAAACAGTAGTTGCAAGCAAATACACCATAAAAGAATACCCCAATCAGATTGTATGAGTAGGTGTTAGCCATTAGGCCTGTCCCAAGAGGGGAAGGAGGGAGGGAAACCTGGACTGCAGTTGTATTAGCACTCTAACATCTACATTTATGGTAGGTACAAAACTGTACTATGTTCATCGTGCATACAGCTGCAGTCATAAAAGATGGGTAGAATCCCAAAGCTAAAAAAGGGGGTGGTAGGCACTAGGTGGAACTAGGAGGAGCCAGGATGCCCTGCAAGACTGCAGTGGCAAAGCCTGCTCTAGATTTGGAGTATAATGGTAGGTGATGGTGCTTGGAGAAGGTATGTACAGAACTCCAAGTGGCTGCTTCCAAAATATCTTTGGTAGGAACCTCCCTGAGGAAAGCAGCAGAGGTAGCTGTGGCCCTTGTGGTGTGAGATCCAATGCCTGCAGGTACAGTTTTGCCATGAAAAGAGTAACAAAAACGTATGCAGTGGGCTATCCATTTTGAAATTGTTTGGAAATAGGCTTCCCTTGAGCTCCTATAGCATAGGACACAAACAGTTGCTCTGATTTTCTGAAAGGCTTTGTTCTGTCCAAATAACGCAGCTGTCTGTGAATGTCCAAGGAATGTAGTAGTCTCTCCCCTTTGTTTTGAGGATTAGGGTAAAAGGTAGGTAAGTGGATAGCCTGATTCAAGGCTACCCTAGATACTACCCTTTGGCATAAAGGACGGGTTGGTTCGTAAGGAAACTCTGTCCTGATGGAAAATGATGAAAGGCTGCACAGCCACGAGGGCTTGTAGTTCCGAAACCCTGCGAGCTGAGGTGATAGCCAGAAGGAAGGCTGTTTTCCAGGACAAATATTGCAGTTCTGTTGAAGCAGCTGGCTCAAAAGGAGGCAAGGTTAGTTTTTCTAAAATGAAATTGAGGTCCCAGGGCAGGTATTGGTTGTTTCCTTGGGGGTTTTATATTCTTAGCCCCTCTGAGGAACTGTCTTAAGAGGGGGTGAGAGAATAAAGGAGGATCAGTGTTGTATTCTGCAGAAATGGCTGAGGCATGGATTTTGATGGAGGAGAATGAAAGTCCACTACTTAGCATCTCAGCTAGGTACTGTAATATTTGAGGTAAATTCAGTATTCCAGGATTCTGACCCTTTTTCTCATTCCAGGCACAAAACCGTTTCCATTTTGCGGAGTACGCTTTTCTAGTAGAAGGCCGTCTGGCCTCCAAAATGACATCCTGCACCTCCTTGGAGAGTAGGGTCTGTTGTAAATTTAAGGAATTTTCCATGCGGCTAGATTGAGTGTTTTCAGCTGACTGTGAAGGGTTTTGAAGTTGTGCTGAGTCAGAAGAAGAGGCATTAGAGGCAGGATCCATGGTGGGGAATGCGTCAGGCTTCTCAGGAGTGGGTACCAGTGTTGTCTTGGCCAGTCTGGAGCAATGAGAATCATCTTTGGTCTGTCTGCTCTGGTTTTTAATAGAACTTTGGGCAGCAGAGGAAGAGGTGGAAAGGCATAGTCATTGTTGTTCAACTGAAAAAGAGTGCGACCACTTTCCAGGCCTGTGGGTGAAAGGTCCTTGAGCAGAATTTTGTCAACTGGTGATTTCTGTGTGAGGCAAATAGATCTATGTCTGGCCTTCCCCATGCTTGAATTATCTTTGTAAACACTTGAGGATGCAACTTCCATTCGTGTGGATCTGTCATATTTCTGCTTAGGTTGTCTGCCAGCGTGTTTTCCTTGCCTGGCAGGTACTGTGCTTGAAGTTCGATTTGTAATTCCAGAGCCCTGTTCCAGAGAGACCTGGCTAGCCTGCATAGGGGGTATGAATGTGTTCCTCCCTGTTTGTTTATGTACCACATTACTGTGGTGTTGTCTGCCCTTATCAATAGTTGGCCTGGATGCAGTAGGTCTTTGAAAGCTGTAATAGCATTAATTACTGCTAGCATTTCCTTTTGATTGATGTGTAGGTGCTTTTCTTTTTGGGACCATTTGCCCTGAATGCACCGATCTGTCATGTGCGCCCCCCAGGCGTAGTCCGAGGCGTCTGTTGTGATGACTTGATTTGCTTGAGGCTTGCAGAATGGGAGACCTGTGTTTCTTTGGCATGCTTGAGCCCACCACAGAAATTCCTTTTGAAGACATGGAATCAGTGGTATTATTGCTTCCAAACTGTGGCTGTGTTGAGACCATAGGTTTTTTAGGTATCATTGAAGTTTTCTCATATGCAGCTTTGCACATGGGATTAGTAGGATGCAAGATGTCATGAATCCCAGAGCCTGCAGGATTTTCCTTGCAGTCAGCCTGGTGAGAGTTGCCAGTTTTCTGAAGTATTGAGTTAGTTTGCCCTTGTTTCTCTGGCGTGAGGTAGGCCATCTGGGTGTTTGTATCCAAGCTGGCACCCAGGAAAATTATTGTTTGAAAGGGTATTAGCCTTGATTTCTTTTTGTTGACTGTGTATCTCAGAGAATTCAAAATTATTACAAACGCCAGATGTTTCAGAAGTATGTGCTTGCTGTCCGCTTGGATCAGGCAGTCATCCAGATATGGGTATATTTGTATCCCTTGAAGTCTGCAGTAGGCAATTACTGATGCCAGGCATTTCGTGAACACACTGGGCACAGTAGATAAGCCAAAGGGCAATGCAGAGAATTGATAATGGGTTGAACCTGCAAGAAATCTGAGGTATCTTCTGCAATCTTGTCTGATTGGGACATGGGTATGCCTCCTTGAGGTCCAATGTTACCAGCCAAGACTCCTTACCCAGCAAGGGAAAAAGCTGCTGTAATGTGAGCATCTTGAATTTTGGTACAAGTAAAAATGTGTTTAGGATGGATAGGTCCAAAATAGGTCTCCAATCTTTTCCCTTCCTTGGTACCAGGAATAGTCTGGAATAAAAACCTTGACCCTGTTCTTGTGCAGGTACCTCTTGAATAGCTTTCATGTCCATGAGATCTGAAATTTGTTTTTGTGCCTCTGCCCTTTGATTGTGTGGCAGGTTTGGCATGCCTCTCTTTTTTGGAAGGGTGTGAAAGTGGAATCTGTAGCCTCTGTCTATAATGTCCAGGATCCATTTGTCTTTTGTGACAATATGCCAATTTTTCGAAAATAATGCCAGTTTTCCACCTAAAGGTGCTGCCATTGGAGCCTCGCTTGGCATGCAAAGGGGAAAGTCATTGGTTCTGCTTTCTGAATGGCTGTGAACTATCCTCACCACCTCTTTGTGTAGGTGTTTGTCATTGTCTGCCTCTAAACGATCCTCGAGATTGTCCTCTGCCCCTCGGGCGCCTGTATCTACCTCTTTGGGGTCTGTCCGTGGCTGGAAAGGACCAATTTTTGGAAGGCCAATGTCTACTGAAACGTGGAGGTTGCACCTGTAGGAAATCTTTCACTGTTTGCATTGATTTTGCCTTTTCCTCCATTTTCTTTAATACCTCCTTCAGCTTTAACACCGAACAATACATCTTTTTGCAGAGGGGCATCTAGTAATTTAGCTTTGACATGATCTGGTAAGGTTTGCTCTTTGAGCCAGGCATGTCTACGTATGACTGATCCTATAACAGCAGCTCTACATGAGGCCTCTAAAGCATCAAAACCACATTGCAAGGTATGTTTACCCATTTGTTCTGCACTATGTATCAAATCCTGCAACTCCTTCAAGTCTGGTTGTTCAGGTTGTGACATTTTGCTTCTCAACTGTGATAGAAACTGTTGGTACTTTAACATATGGAACTGGCAGTTTAATGCTCTCATGGTTAAGGTGGCCGAGGTGTATACCTTTTCCCCCCCACCTTTGTAAAGCTCTGGAATATCTCTCTGAAGGTAATGGATTTTTAGCAGTGGAGGCCTTCATTCCCTTGGGAACCTGTGAAATAGTTTCTGGGTCAGCCGCATGGCTTTTGTATAGGAATTGGTGTGAGTCAGGAACCCGGTAATACCGGTCTGGCTTGACTGGAGCAGGAGGTAAAGAATCTGGGTTAAGGCAGGCCTCCGAATACACATCATCTAGAATGTCTAAGACAGGAGGTATAGCCAGAGGCCTGTGCTGAGGGAGCAAGAGGAAATCCCTAAGTCTTTTCTTGGAGTCTGAGTACTCTTGGCCTTCCCAATGGAAGTGTTCCCTCAAGGTATGTAAGGTTTCCCCAAAATAATAATCCTCAGGGGGGGGGGGGGCAGAGGGAATGGACTCCTCTGCATCAGAATCTTCAAAAGGGGAGTAAGAATGTTCCTGGTCTTCAGAATGTTCTGAAATAATGGAGGCCTGGTCCGAGGAGGGGGATTCTTCCTCCACTCTGGGCCTTTTGTCCGGGGGGGGGGGGGTTGGGAACCCCTGATAAGAGTAATCAAATCCTCAGCCATTTTGAGCATCTGTTTTTTAGGCATGGGGCTTTGAGAAGGGCCCTGTGGAGCCTGTCTTTTAGTATGCATGGCTGCTTTAGACTTAGTGAAAGCCTTGATGAAAAAGAAGAGGAAGGCCTGTAGACACCTTGAGAGGTGGCAGGTTTGTCTAAACTGAGTTTCACCGCCAAGAGTGGCTTCGGTATCTGTAGTCTGGGTATGGGCCGAAGAGCCTGCGACCTCGAGCACAGAAGACACCACCAATGAAGTGTCGTCAGTAGTCAGGGGCTGCGTAGGCGCCTCACTGAGAACCGGACCACCTGTAGTCGGCTTTGGCGTGGTGTCGGTAGAAGTCGCGGACCTCTTATGTCAGTCCTTATCTTTGCGTTTTTTTTAGTCAAAACTGGAGTCGGAGTATCCGACGACAATGTAATTAATTTTTTTGCCAAAATAGTGTTGGGCAAACTCCGCCCAACGCTTAATAGTGCCGTTTGTTGAATGTAGCACAAAAACGACAGGCCGAGACGTCGTGGTCTGGGCCTAAGCAAGGTATGCAGAGGGAATGAAAATCCTTATGCGGTATTTGCTTCCCACATGAAATGCAATTATTAACTTTGTCTGACATCGGTCTGAGGCAAGAAAAGTTTCCCCAAGGTACTTAGCTTTTAAGAAGACTTCGGTTGAAAAATATTCGTAATCTCAGGAGCTGGCCGACCGGCACTTGCGAACTGCTTCTGCTTCGGGCACCGCGCGGCAAGAAAGACTGAAGAAAATGGTGTCTGCTGTTTTTTTTATACCCCTGTCGCACTGACGTCAGGGAAGAAGCGACGACATCCGACGCCGGACCTAGACTTTGGAATTCGGCCGACCAAGGACCCGCCTGACGGCAGGAAAACCCATCTGTTATGACTGCAGCTGTATGCATGATGAACATCTTCTGCAACAATCGGTCCATATCCAAATCAGAGAGGCTGACAGAAGACGTAGAGGAGTGCACAGAAGGTGCTGACTGAAGAAGTGGAGATGCAGGTCTCTCAGATACCGGTTCCAGAGTTGTGGTCCGGCTCCGAAATTAAGACAGTCAGCTCCAAGATCCGTGGAGCCGATAGGATCTTCCACTTTCTTTGACTTCTTTGTTTAAATTCCTTGGAGTCCCCTGAAGACTTCGAGGACATGCTGGCCCCATCCCGGTCACTCAATGCTTCTTGCAATGGATGCTTCAGCAAGCCTCTGTCAACTAACTTTCTTTTTCTCTCCAATAAGATCCTAGAGGAAAAAGAGTGGCAAATACTGCAGGACTCCTGCAAATGTACAGCACCCTAAGCAGTAGACGCACTGAATGTGGCCATCAGTTACAGACATTTTGCCCGCAGTCTGGCCATTTCTTGAATCCAGACTTTGGGCGTTTGTCCCTGTCCTCAGATATATCCAAACAAATTCTTTAGGCTTAACCCAAAAACAAAGCCACAAAAACCCAATAAAGCACTCAGCGTATAATATCAAGAACCACACCTAGGCTCAAAGCACACGAAGCCTAGAGAACAGCCAAATTAATAATTTGACTAATAAAAAAACACACACTAAACAATGGCCCAAAAGAAATAAGGGCCAACACTAGCTAAATGTATATATCTATATAAGTAAGGAAGCAGATAATAAACTAGGCCAAAACATGAAGCCACTACAAACTATACTAAACTATGTTAATAACACACGAGGGAAAAGGAGGAGCTTGTAAGAAGCTATACAAACTACTCTAATAACTATTCTATGGAACAATAGCAAAAAAATTGTAAATAAATAACTTGCGAAAAACGCGATTTTTGATGAAATACTGGCTCGAACAAACTGGAACCTCTGAGATCCGTGCAGCGGCAAACTAGATCTGAGGTAATTCCAGCAGTGCATCATATGATAAGGGGCTTGGTCTTGAGCTACTGGTAAACCTTGAGCTTTGCAAACAGCCGTATTGGAGCTGATGGGTCAGCTCCGAACCCATCAGTAAAGAATGAACGATGAGATCCAACAACTTCACATCAAAAATTTCAGGAAGCGGCCAACTGGCACTTGCGAACTGCTTCTGGCTCCTGCGTGGCAAGAAAAGCTGATGTAATTTCATCGGCTGCCTGTTTTTTACCCCTGATGACCAGACATCATGGAAGATGCAACAGCATCCGATGCAGAAATCCCAAGACTTTGGTATTCAGGCCGACTGAGGGCTACCTGCAGCCAGATAACCCAAATGTGATGACTGCAACAGTGAAACACGAAGAACATCTACAAAGTACATTTTGGAAGAAAAGTGATACTAACTTTGTTATTAAGACACTTAGTATATGACTTTAGGACAGGTAACAAAGGGCACAAACATAGAAACACATTTAATCAAAGGCCTGTACCTGGTCTGCTGGAGACTTCTCTATAACATAGGGAAATCAGACCTCCCCCTTGTTAGATGTACAGCAGGAGTTAGAATACAGAATCTGCACAGCGACCCCCAGACTCATCCCTAACAGCTTCGTCCCATTTGGATGTTGAAGGTGTTGTTGGCATGGACGGCTCTACAAAGGTTTCAGAGGCCTTGGGCTGCATCCACAGTTGCTGGAAGTGGCCCTGAAAAAACATTTCTCTCTAACAGTGAGCCTAAAAGGACTACCCGACACAAATATGTTGCACCCTGTTTTCTGATGCTTCACCTTCCTTTTTCAAGGCAGCTCAGATTCAGTATGACAATGGAGGATACTATGGTGCATAAAGGGCACTAACGCTTTGCCTTCTCTAGTGACTTAGCAATACACATAATGGTCCTAAAACTGAAATAAGCGAAATGGGGACACTTACTCAGTTTGTGATCTGGGCCCAGGTAAAAAATACAAAAATAAAAAGAGTGGAAATCCTGCTGAGGAATCCGTTTCCCACACGTTAAGCAAGCATTAGTCTTAGCAATGGGCATTAACAAATACAACAGACTGTATACAACAAAATGAATTCTCCAGCAGGGTACTTAGATTAACAGCTCTTGACTCTGGACCAAGTTCCAAACGATAAACTAAAAGGAAAAACTGGTGAAATGTCCCCGGCTGATGACTCTTATAGATGTCCTGATATCAATGGAGAGGGGGTCAGGGGAGGGGGGTAAACCTCTGGTAATTTGGGCTGGTTTAGGACTTCCAAAGAAAGAAATTCCAAAGTGTTATTACTGTGAAAGCATGACCATCAAAAGTTTTCTTTTCTGACTTCTTAACCCCAACCCAGTTAACTTCAGACCAAATCTGTCTGAATAGTGGCATTGTTAGGAGAAAGGTTTTCATAATATAGGTTTAGGGGCAGGGGCCAAGGTATACGAGTAAGTTGGGCATGAGGAAGTACCCTAACTCTGCCTCAACCCTAACTTCATGCATTAAGAAGAATCCTAACATTACCACTACACAAGATACTAGGAAATTAACAGCATACATCAGACATGCACAGCACTAAATCTAATCCTCAAATGAACCCTTACTCTAAACCTAATCAGCAAGCAAACACCACAAAATGTACCCCCTTACCAAGCACACGCTATCAAACCTCACACTCTAGACCTAAACTGAAAACACCATCACATACTGCAAAATATTCACATACGATACATCTAACCTCTTACCTAGCCCTTAATCTAGCCTTAGCCTACAAAACAGTCGCACGCGCTCCTACTACCAGAATTAAAATTAATTGAACTTACAATATAGCATATTCGACAGTTAACAATATATGCTCCATTTCCTCACTTAGACATGCTGTTAAACTGTCATTCAACACCCCGACAGCCCAATATACGTGTCTAAACAAAAGGCAAACATTTGGAACACTTGCCTCCCCTTCTTTCCCACAATTGCAATGGCTAATGAATATCTAGATTGATAAAGACTCTAAATATTTAGCATATGAAATGCATCTTAATAAAGGCAAGAAAAAATAATGAAATGTCTTACTTTATTAAGAGTGACAGCAGTACTTTGAAAAAAAATGACAGATGCTTTGATTATTAATCCATTTTTCAGAAACTTACACAACCAACAAAAAAACAAGAAAAAACAAATACATTTAACATCAATACATAGGAAGACAAATAAAATTAGACACTATTGTTGCAGTAGCTCAAAACTGCTGGAATGGCTGGTACATTTGGTAGGTACACTATAAATCATTTCATTATATTTAAAAGATGTGCAAATTAACACTAACCATAATGAAAACCCAGTCACAGAGCAGGGTAAAATGTGTAGCCCACTAAAAATTTATTACACTGATAAGAATGACTGCAGTATTTGACCAAGATAACACCCTGTAGTTTCCCAGGTCTGTACCTTTTAACATGCACCTGCATGTTGGGCGGTAGAATGCCTACCAATAAAAAGTTTTAAAAAAAGTATGAAATCACTGAAGAAAAAAATCACAAAAATAAGGTTTTCATTCGTCTTCTGAACCCGAAGCAGATGCAGAGCCTGATGCCTCAGAAGAAGGTGGAGTGCTGGCAATTTCTTCCTCCTCTTCCATATCTTCATCGGAACCCTAAAACAAGCAAATTATCAATTTTAGCAAATGCAGCATCTCCAACACTGCATACAACTTTACAAGAAAACAAAGGTAAAGTCATCTGTAAAAACGTGCAGTGGGCAATCACCAAATAAAAGATGGTAGATGAGCATTTCAATGATGTAAAGTTTTTTTTTTTCTGGACAGCACTAGTGTGTTCCATCTTATCAATTAGTACAGCTACACAACCCCATGATAGTTGTACACAAATAGTATTTTATCTACTCGTACAAATGTATACATACACATTCATATACATGCACACATACCTACACTAGTGTGCATGGAAAGTGATTGCTTAAATATGCACATATTTAAATGCATATACATGCAGATATGCCATATGTATGCATATCTCGGCATGCATTATGTACAAGTCTATATACACGTACATTTTCATTTATGCACACCAATTCACATGTCAGCATGCATCTATGTATTTTACATCCAAGAACACAGATCTTCTGCATCTGTGCGCGCTTATTCGTAAGCGCACATGGGTGCACATATCTGTCTGGACTACAGAATCCAGCTTAACAGTTTACTGTGTTAACTGAGCTGCCAGACTATTTAGATGTGTGTGCACTTAAACGTGCACTTTGTTTTACCGTACACATACGCACACAGGTACACGAATATGAGGGTGTATGTATAGACAGACACACACCCCTATGCGGTTATGCCTGTAAATATATACTGTGGTGCCAAATGCCAAGAATCTGGCCCATTTTCAAAACTGAGACTGAGGGTTGCCATTACTGTAAATGTGACTGACGGACAGGCAATATTTGCTTAACCTCATCATCACACACATATAAAATGCTCTTTCATAAGATTAAAGTAAGTAGCCAGAGGAAGCAGTGATTATTGCACACATCAAACCCTTTGGCAAAGTGGATCTAGCCTGAATAAGTCAGGTCCTCCTCAAATGATCCAATTCACAGTATACTACTGAGCAAAGTGTGTGTGTGGGGGGGGGGTGTGGGGGGGGGTAGTGGATGGATGCATCCTTGGATGGATGCAGGGCCATTATAACATGGCAAAGGAAACCTGTTACAGTATGGCAGAATAAACGTCAGCAAGCTTTCCATAACAAAGAGGAGGAAGGAGAGCCCTGCATTCATTTTACTGGCATTCTGGCGGAGGTTAAGCTGAAAAATGACATGTTAGTCTCTGCTAAACTACATGCCAATGTCCCACCTTCACCCACATCTGTGATGGTGCATCTAATAGCAATGACTTGTTTGGGGGAAGTGTGTGGGAAGGGAAGAAATCTTCTAGAAAGTTTTAATAATTTAAGCAGAGACCCTTATAAAAAGCTGAGAACCACTGTCTGGCTGTTGTGCAGTTCTCTCTCCTCGCACAGAAGTCTGCACAGAAAATACAGAACATAACACAGCTGTACATATTTGAGCATGTTTATTGTTGCTTTAGTGGTACACTTGGGACTTTTGCCTCCAAAGGCCTCATAGCCAGATGAAGTTCCAGAGATTTGCACCCTTTCCACTTTAGCCTGTGTAGACATCCTCCCACTTACGCATAAGCACATATCTGTGGTATAACCATGCCTGCTGGCTGAAGCATTTTCAGTTCTTTCTGGCTCTGTCAATCTCCAAGTATCTAAGCTAAGACTACAGGACCATGTACTCAGGTGGCACACACCCCCAGGTATGGCAATTTAATCAGAAGACAACCTCATAGCTGCCTATCCAAATTCTAGATGAATGAGGGAGGTGCCTGTAAAGGCAAAAGAGAAAGAAGGTAAAGGGATAGTTCACCGAGTACCACCACAGGTTGCCCAAAGGAAATGAGGTCAAGGAGGAAAGGATTTATCGCGAAAGGATTTATCGCAAAGGTGAAAATGCTTGAACATTTATGATAAAGACAAATTAACACAACTGTATTAAATTTATTGCAAAGTTCTACTGCAGTAGTGGTAACACTTCTGAAGATTCCCAGAGCTTACAGACCAGAGGCATTAAGAATATGCTGGCTGTAGTAGTCCCTGTAGGACGGCCAAAGCAAATCATATTCAGGGTCTATTAAACTGTAATGCTTGGAAAAGGTGAGGATGGATGAACAAGTAGCTGCTTCCAAGATAAGTGGAGTGCTGACCAAGGAAGGCAGCAGTTGTTACTGTGGCTCAGTAGAGTGGGCCTTGATCTGCCCTTGCATAATGTTGCCATGGAAGCGGCAACAGAAACAGATGCAATGAGCTAGCCAGTTACACACAGTTTTAATAGAAATTTCCTTAGTCCTCAAAAGTAAAAAAAAAAAAAAAAAAAAATCTGTTACCTACACAGACCTGTAGTATAGAAGTGTCCCCCCCCCCCTCATGTTCTATGGTTTGGGCTTGACCACAAAGGTTAGTAGTTTCAGTTGGGGACAATTCTAATAACCAGTTTCACCATGTATAGGAAAAATGAGAAAGGCTGTTTACACAACGGCCTTCAGTTTTGCAGTTCTTCTGATTAATGTGACGGTTACAAAAAAACTCTTCCAATCAGGTACTTGGATACAGCAGCAGCTATTTCAAAGGATGGCAGCATTAACTTCTCTAGGACACATCTGAGGTCTCATAGTGAATAAAGTTTCATCATGGGTTTCCTCAAATGTAGGTCTCCCCCCGGAGAATCTACCCTACTGATAAAAGAATAAAGTGGGAGATTGCAAGGCAAACAGGCTACAATAAACACACATTACATATATATATGTGTAGCTATATACAAACACACATATGCACTACATATAAAATAAATAAATTATATATACATATATATATATATATATATATATATATATATATATATATATACACATATACACATATACACACACACACACATCACATATATATATATGGGCCTAGGACACATGCTCGACTAGCATATGTCCGAATCACAAAACATAGAACACACATACACGAAAGCGGTTAACATCGAAAAGTGCTTCCGTGTATGTGTAGTTCAAAAAAAATATGTTTCTGCAGGGGGGGCTTTGCCCCCTGCAGCCCTCACCCCTTCTACTTTAACATTCTCACTCAGAGATCGCACTACAGTGCGGAAAAGGGAATTCTCCCTTACCTGCACTGTAGTCCTATCTACGAAACAGGCACACATACACGGAAGCGCTTTTCGATGTTAAGCGCTTTCGTGTATGTGTTCAATGTTTTGTGATTCGAACATATGCTACGCGAGCATGCGTTCGGATCCTATATATATATATATATATATATACATATTAGTAGCAGGGAAACAAAATATCCACCCCTACTGGATACCACGGGTACACCAATATGCCAAGTAGGCAGCAGCCAGCAGAATATGGAACAAAAAGGATACATCCACACCTTTGGTATTGACCATGATATAGTGGAAAATAGTGTAAAGAAATACTGGCCGATCCTAAAGCTGCATGACAGGTTGGGTAGTATGATCCCAGAGTTTCCTAGATTCATTAGACGTAGGGGTACTAATATTAAAGAAATGTTAGAAATGATTCAGACTACATCAATGATATGCAGTGGCAACAAAAAACAAGGCACATATAAGTGTGGAATGTGCAAACAATGCCCAGCTATATTTAATGGACATAGGTTATTTAATGGACATAGGTTATATTTACCATCAAGAAAATTCCTATGTCAACCAAGGGGCTATTACAATTGTAATGCTAAATTCATTGTCTATTTGGGTTTATGTACAAGATGCAAAAGTTTCTACATAGGAAAGACTGAGAAAACCCTCAGAAGGCGCATTTATGAACATCAGTATGACATAATTAAGAAATAGGAAAAGTACAGTTTTGTACCTACCATAAATGTAGATGTTCGAGGATCCACATTGCTGCAGTCATAACCTGTGGGTAGTCCGCTGTCCTCAGTCGGCCCGAATACCAAAGTGTTAGGCTGGCGTCGGTCATGGTCGCTCAGATCTGACGTCAGTACGCAGTGGTACTAAAGCGCATGACCGACGCCATATCCTCAGTCTTTCTTGCCCCAGATGTCAGAAGGCCTAAAAAGAAAAGGCCATAGCCAAAAATAGAAAATACCCAACCACCAATGTAGAACAAATAATTACCCCAAAAGCAACACAGCAACCCCAAACTACAGAGGGGAAGGAGGGAGGGAAAATTGGACTGCAGCAATGTGGATCCTCGAACATCTACATTTATGGTAGGTACAAAACTGTACTATGTTCTTCGTCTCACATTGCTGCAGTCATAACCTGTGGGTAGAATCCCAAAGCAAAGGTAAGGGAGGTTGGCAAAATGAAAAAGCATTAGGAGCTGCTAACATGCCCTGTAAAACTGCAGTGGCAAACCCAGCCCTAGACTTAGAATAAAGAGGGAGATGGTAATGTTTAGTAAAAGTGTGCACTGAACTCCAAGTAGCTGCCTCCAAAATATCCTTAGTAGCAACTCCTTAAAAGGCAGTAGAAGTGGCAGTAGCCCTAGTGGAATGAGGTCTGATCCCAGCGGAACATCCTTTCCATGATGAGAATAACAAAAAGCAATACAATGGCCAATCCACTTAGAAATAGTTTGCTTTGAAACAGCTTTTCCTTGTGAACCCAAAGCAAAAGAAATGAATAACTGTTGAGTCTGCCTGAACCCTTTAGTTCTGCTCAAATAATAGCGTAACTGCCTGTGAATATCCAAAGAATGCAAAATTTTTTCCCCTTTATTTTGGGGATCAGCATAAAAAGTAGGCAAATGAATAGATTGGTTTAAGGCCACATTAGAAACAACTTTAGGCATAAAAGTAGGGTTAGTACGCAGGGATACCCTATCCTTATGGAATATCAGGAAGGGTTCAACTGCCATTAGAGCCTGTAATTCAGATACCCTCCTAGCAGAAGTAATGGCCAACAAAAAAGCAGTCTTCCAAGACAAAACTTCAACTCAGATGTAGCTGCAGGTTCAAAAGGAGGTAAAGTAAGCTTTTCCAACACAAAATTGAGATCCCAGGAAGGAGTAGGAGCTCTACGTGGGGGTCTTATGTTCTTTGCGCCTCTAAGAAATTGCTTAAATAAAGGGTGAGAAAATAATGGTGGGTCACAATCATAGTGAGCAGAAATGGCTGCAGCATGAACTTTCACGGAGGAGAAAGACAAACCCTTGTCTAATAATTCTGTAAGGTACTGTAGTGTAACACTCAAATTAGGCACCGAAACATCAAAGCTCTTTGCTGTGCTCCAAAGAAAAAATCTCCTCCATTTATCAGCATAAACTTTCCTAGTACTAGGTCGTCTGGCTTCCAATATGACATTCAAAACTTGTTGAGGTAGCTGCGATCCCACAGGGTCTAAAACAGAATATGCCAGGCTGTCAGATGCAGGGACTGTATCTTGACATTGAGGAAATGATTGCTTGCCTGGGACAAAAGGTGTGGAATTGGTGGCAAAGGCCAAGGAGGCTCCTGTACTAAACTCCTCAGGAGAGGATACCAGTGCTGACGTGGCCAATCTGGAGCTATTAAAATCATGCAAGGCTTCTCCTGTCTGACCTTCAAGAGCACCTTGGGAAGGAGAGGCAGAGGAGGAAAAGCATAGATGTGAAGGTTGTTCCAACTGAAAGATAGAGCATCCACTTTCCAAGCTTTTGGGTGAAACATCTTTGTGCAAAATTTTGGCAGTTGGAAATTTAGTGGAGAAGCGAACAGATCTATGTCTGGAGTTCCCCAAGCCACTGTCAACTGTTGAAATACATGAGGATCCAATTTCCACTCGTGGGGATCCACCATCTGTCTGCTCAAAACATCTGCTAAGGAGTTCTGTGGTCCTGGCAGAAACCTTGCTTGAAGAGTGACGTGCAAACTCAGAGCAGTCTCTCAGAAAACGAAAATTTCAGGACGCCGAACGGCACTTGCAAACGCTGCTTCTGCTTCGGACCATGCGGCAAGAAAGACTGAGGATATGGCGTCGGTCATGCGCTTTAGTACCACTGCGTAGTGACGTCAGATCTGAGCGACCATTACCGACGCCAGCCTAACACTTTGGTATTCGGGCCGACCGAGGACAGCGGACTACCCACAGGTTATGACTGCAGCAATGCGAGACGAAGAACATCTAATGCTTTCTATAGACGTTCCCTTTTTTGTCCCAACATGGAAATTAAATTTATTATTTTAGAACAGGTTAAGATGGATGAGAGGGGTGGTGACTGGGGGTCTATTTTAGAATATAAAGAATTAATATGGCAGTTGACATTAGACACGGGAAGGCGGCCAGGACTCAATGACGCTTGTAGTATTAGTAGCGTCTTGAAGCTTAGAAAGGCAAAATTATGAATTTTGAGTTTTTAGTGTTTTTAGGATTTATATATAGAAACAACGTTTTGGTTAATACACATTATATTTACATTTTTTAGAGTGCTTTACGCTATGAAATTATTAATAGATTTTATAGGTTACAAATTCATTAGCCAAGGCATTACAGTATTTACTGTTTATTATGACATGGTAGGGTAGAATATTAAATATGTAAATAAGTGCAAAGTATTGATTTTTGAATATTGTTTTTAATATTGTATTTTTATGGCAATCTATGCGCATACTAAACAACTGATTATTGTCTTTTCTTATATATATACATTTCTGAACACTATAGTAAGTTGTGCTTAGCAATTGTTGGTTACAAATATGCTTTGTGCAAGTGAGGGATTTGAAGGGTTAATTAGACCTTCTCCCTTATTAATTGAACAATTGACTAGATTTTCAGTATATATATATATATATATATATATATATATATATATATATATATATATATATATATTG